>NC_048218.1:33225776-33237748 GCF_002007445.2 Ailuropoda melanoleuca
TAGTCTCACTATCCTTTGAATTTCTGTGGTATCAGTTGTAAAGTCTCCTCTTTCATTTCATTTCTTTTTTTTTTAAGATTTTATTTATTTATTTATTTTGACCGAGAGAGAGAATAAGCAGGGAGAGCAGCAGGCAGAAGGAGAGGGAGTAGCAAGCTCCCCACTGAGCAGAGAGCCCAACATGGGGCTATCTCCCAGGACCCTGGGATCATGACCTGAGCTGAAGGCAGATGGTTAACTGACTAAGCCACCCAGGTGCCCCTCTCCTCTTTCATTTCTATTTTATTTTAGCTCTCTTTTTTAATAGGTAAGTCTAGCTAAGGATTTGTTTATTTTGTTTATCTTTACAAAAGCTAGCTCTTAGTTTCATTGATCTTTTCTCTTGTCTTTCTAATCTCAATTTCTTTTATTTCCATTCGGATCTTCTTTATTCCTTTTCTTCTAATTTTGGATTTAATTTGTCATTATTTTTCTAGATCCTTGAGAAGTAAAATTAGGTTGTTTATTTGAAACCTTTCTCTTTTCTTAATGTAGTTGTTTATCACTATAAACTTCCCTCTTAGAACTGCTTTTCCTTTATCCCATAGGTTTTGTTGTGTTGTATTTTCATTTTCATTTGCCTGAAGATAGTTTGATTCCTGTTTTGATTTCTTCTTTGACCCATCGGTTGTTTAGTAGCATGTTGTTTAATCTCCACATATTTGTGAATTTTTTAGTTTTCTTCTTGTGATTGATATCTAGTTTCATGCTATTGTGGTCAGAAAACCATACTTGACATGACTTCATCTTCTTAAATTTATTAAGGTGTGTTTTGTGGCCTATCATATGATCTATCCTAGAGAATGTTTCATGTGTGCTTATGAAGAATGTATCTGCTGCTTTTGGAGAGGATGTTCTGTTAACGGCTGTTAATTTCATCTGGTCTAATGTGTAGTTTATGTCCAATGTTTCCTTATTGATTTTCTGTTTGTGTAGTCTATCTATTGTTGAAAGTGGAATATTGAATTCCTTTACTATTACTGTGTTACTCTCCATTTCTAACTTCAGGTCTTTTAATATTTTCTTTATACATTTAGGTGCTCCTATATTAGGTGCATAAATATATAAAAATGTTATGTCTTCTTATTGGATTAACCTCTTTATCATTATATAAAGACCTTCTTTATCTCTGATGACAGTTTTTGGCTTAATGTCTATTTTGTCTGATATAGGTTTCATCAATCTTGCTTTCTTTTGGTGTTTGTTTGCCTGGAATATCTTTTCCATGTCTTCACTTTCAGTCTGTGTTTAAAGCTAAAGTGAGTCTCTTATAGGCAGCACATGTTTCTGTCCTTTCCTTTCTTTCTTTTTCTTTCTTTCTTTCTTTCTTTCTTTCTTTCTTTCTTTCTTTCTTCTTTCCTTCCTTTTTCTTTTCTTTTCTTTTTTCTTTTTTTCTTTTCTTTCTTTTCTTTTCTTTCTTCTTTTCTTTCTTTTTTCTTTTCTTTTCTTTTTTTTCTTTTCTTCTTTTCTTCTTTCATGTATTTAGCCACTCTGTGTTTTTTGATTGGAAAATTTATTCCATTTACATTTAAAGGGGTTATTGTTAGGTATGGATTTACTACTGCCATCTTGTTAATTATTTACTAGATGTGTTGTAGTGTCTTTGTTTTTTTCTTCTTCTCTTGGTCTCTTCTTTTGTAGTATGATGATTTTCTGTAGTGATATGCTTAGATTCTTTATCTTCTGTGTAACTACTATATGTTTTTGTTTTGTGGTTAACATAAAATATCTTGCACTTAAAACAATCTAATTTAAGTTGTTAACAACTTAACTCTGAACACTTTCTAAATCTACATTTTTACTCTCCCCTCTTGGAACATTTATGTTTTTAATTTCACAATTTACATTTTATCATCTTGTATATCCATTAGCAAATTATTATAGCTATTTTTAACACTTTGACTTCTAACCATCATAGTAGATTCTCAACTATACTGAGATCTTTCATTTTCTTCTTCTTAATGGATGAAATTCTTCTTAAGAAGATACCAGAAGTAGTCAACTTCATAAAATCTTCTCATTTAATCATGCCTAACCATTATTTATCATTAATTTCTCCATCTTTATTTTGTAGAGTGTGTGTGTGTGTGTGTGTGTGTATATATATATATATATATGTTTTTATGCAGAACAATTTTATTATCTAAAACTTTCATTTCAAGTTATGTTACAGAACAAAATACAGTAACAGTAACAGTCTGGTAATGTTAGAGTCATTGGTCTTAAGCATTCTGCTTCTCAATTGCTTTTTTAAAAACATAATGACAAATAAAAACGGGTATATATGTGTGCATTTATAAGATATAAATAAATCTATATAAAATATAGATCAAATACATATGTTTAAAGTGTACAATGTGATTATTTGATATACATATAAATTGTGAAATGATTACCACAATCCACTTAACAAATCCATCATCTCACATAATTACTGTAGTTTTGCATGCATGGTTAGAATGTTTAAGGTCTCCTCTCAGCAAATTTCAAATGTACAATGCAGTAGTAATTAATTATAGTTACCTTGCTATACATTATATCCCCAGAATTCATTCATTCATTTGTGAAGTACTGATCTAGCACACTAGATATAAGGGTCAACCTGTTAGGGTACTTTTCTCTCATGAACACTATATATAGGGCATTGACAACATTTCTTTCTCTTTTTCTTTCTTTCTTCTTTCTTCCTTTCCTTCTTTCTTTCTTTCTTTTTTTTTCTTCTTTCTTCCTTTTACCTTTCTCTTTGTCCTTTGGAAACCAACCAAAAGAGAATAAAAGTAAACACATTAGTCCTCTAGATATTAAAATATTATCTATCAGGTTATAGTCATGGCTAGAAACTCATAGCCTTTCAGAATTTATTAAAGTTGATAATATATATCTTTGATTTGTAAAGCAAAACTATCAGGATGCAACTTCTTGATATAATTTTCATGTTTATGGGGGAACACCTTGCAGTCATCTGAATTTATAACCTACAAAAAAAGTATTAATTTCTCATATATTTTGCTTGGACTTTGTTTAAATCTATTATATTTCTTCCCTTTCCCATGAATAAATAAAAAGATAATTTCTTCCATAATTAAAAAAAAAAAACTCTACTAAATTTTAAAAATCCTAACCTGCCCATTCAAGAACATTTTTATGTGCTTCTACGTTTTGTTTGAAAGAGCGTGTGTGGTAAGGGCTGATAGGCAAACAAGTGTTGGTAATACAAGTAGAACTAATTATGTATAGGAAAATATGCTATTACCTTTGCATTCAAGAACAATTGTACTTCAATTTAATTTTGTATCCCGTATGGTCATATAGATTTCTAACTTCTTTAGTTTCATAACTTTAAATCTCCTTATTTCATAATTTTTATTGAGCATAATTACATTTTTGCAAATAATATTTAGGATCTCTTTAAGGTATAAAATACTATAATTTCATGATCTGTATAAACTGTTTACATTTTATAGTATACAAATTGACTTCCAGTAGGCTATAAACATTTTTACACAGATTTTCCAAAGTCCTCTATATAATAATAAAATTTTCTCATACCAGGGTGCCTGGGTGGCCCAGTTGGTTAAGTGTAGGACTCTTGATTTCAGCTCAGATCATGATTTCAGGGTTGTAGGACTCAGCCCCACATTGGGCTTCGTGGTGAGCATGGACCCTGCTAAGATTCTGTCTTTCCCTCTGCCCCTCCTCCCACTTGGTGTGCTTTCTGTCTCTCTATCTCCCTTCTCTCTTTCTCTCTCTCAAAAAAAAAAAAAAAAGAATTTAATCATAACAATTCTTCCTTTTAATAGTGTAAATAAATGGCATATATATAAGTAAAGTAATGGAAGTAAATGGCCACAGGTACACTAAAAATACTCAAAATTATATACTTTTTTAAAAAAAACAAACCTTTGGTCAATGGTCCATTTACTATGAATTAAATGATACCAGAAATCTCAGTAGTTTTGTTTTGTTTTTTTTGTTGTTTTTTGTTTTTTTGAGGAGTAACTATCATTTTTCAATTCTTTTAAAATGGCTTTTGAGGCTATGTGTTCTTTCAAACGTGAACAAACAAACACACGAATCAGTCAATTTTATTAGCCAAGGAATTTCTTAATGCCTGAACTGCCCTAGAAATTAACCTATTGTCAACATATACACATCAGTGCAATCTAACTGAAATTTCCACCTGAGTTAGTGATTAGTGCTAGTTAAATTAGTCCATCCATTTCCTTCATGTTGGCAGGCACATTTTCCTATGTGCAATGTGATTGACAGAGTTGGTTGATGGAACAATGAGCAATCACTCCTTTTAGCATCTCTTTAGCCTGAGGCATCCTCATTTCCCATCCCCCCCTTTTCCCTTTTTTTGGCCACCTACCTTGTCTTCCCAACATTCTCATGATGTTCACTAATAATGCCAGGAGAAGCTTGGAACCCTCTGAGTATATTCCCCTTTTCTCATGAGAGTAGTGATGATTTACACACCCTGTTCCGGAAGGATTGGATGAGAGAGGTTATGGAATGACATGTGTTCCAAATCACCATTGATCAAGTGATACCAGTATTATAGTCTCTGCAACAGACAAAATTTGGGAAGGAAAAAGCTTAGGTGTAGCACAGTGTCTGGTAAATAATAACTATTCAACAAATACATTGCCAAATCACAGATCAATTAGGTCAATTTGAAAATATTGGTGTTCTCTTAAGAAAGACCTTTTCAAAACCAACAATGCTCAAACAATACCCAACATTGGATGACTTTAACAAAAATGCCAAGGTCCACAGTAAATATTCCTTCTGTATTAGGAAGGAGGGATGCTGCAATAAGTAGTAGGCATCCAAATCTCAATTAGGCCTCTGTGCTTGACTTGCCTTGTGATTGAGAGTTTGGAAAGTTCCATGCAGAAAGAAAAATGGCTTATGTAATTTCCATTGGCCTTCACTACAGCCACATAGGTTGTCATCTAAATCAACTTGCAGTTGGCAGCAACTGGGACCAGAAGTGGATTGCCTGTATTCAGAACCATGTGTCACATTAGGACAATGAAATTAGGGAACAATATATACCTGTAATCATAACAGTCTTTTTGCCTTAAAGTAAAGAACACACAACCCTCTATTATGTCCCTGAAAGTATTTACAAATGACTTGAATTGGAACAGATTATTCCTTCTACAAAATGCAATGAATACTATTTCATCATGTCTTGTACAGTTTTACAACCTTCAAAAGAGTTAATGTCCAATGGTTGGTTGGTTTTATGCTTTTGCTGGCTAACTCATATTTTTTAAGTCTAATAATTTTCAGGAGCAGTTGCTGAAATTTCAGAGCATAAAATATTCGAGATAGGAAAAGAAAGACCAGAAAAGAACTTTGCCAAGGAACATATATTGTCTATTTGGCCAGAGACATCTAGCCAGTGTGACACAAAAGAAAAATGCTCCATATTAGTGTATTGTTTCAAGGCATATATAATCATAATGTCACGTCTAACTCCCTTTTGCCTGTTCTTGACATGTTAGCAATGTTCCAGTCAATAAGTTATCGAAAGGCTATTTCATTACCTGGCTTAGCCTCAGAGATACAGAGCAGCATCCTATATTTTGGGAGGAACATGAGATAGATTGGAGGACATTAATCTGATGGAGAAACATTCATCCAAGTTCTTCCAACAAAATGGGCAATGCACCATGTCATTATCTGTTGACTGAAAAAGAGATAAAAAAATCTCCAAAATGACCCTTCTTCCACTTCAACAATCTAACTCCCAACAAATTACAGTGCTATAAAAAGAATAACTAATTATGCTTCCACTAGGTACTATAAAGTGTCCAATTATGGGTCTAATTAGAAGGGAAGGGCATAAAGTAATGGGCCTTTATTTAGAAATGTTGTTATTCTCAGGACACCTTCTAAAGTGGCTTCTGTGTTTTGTTTTATGTATTACATTTATTCTACCTTTCTGTAACTTGCTCAGATTTATCTCAATAGGACAAACATCTGTCACATCTTGCATATTGCTTTAATTTGATTGTGCCTGACCCCTTAGGCAAATATAGACAGGTGGAAAACATACTGGCTATTTCACACAACATCTGTAGTCACTTTAGCCGGTCTTTTTTATGGCTTATCACAGCATGAGAGGGCTGCAGAAACCAAGCAGTTGCAGGGAGAGAGAACCAGGTGGAATCCCCCCTCTGTTTGCTTGAGCAACTCTGTACCACTTAGCATTTACAATGCTGGCTGAGGAGAACAGCGGTCTGGTTGCAGGTCTAGTCCTTAAGAGTTGGGGGGAAAGAGAGAAAAGGTTTTTTTAAAAAAAAGGGTATGCCTTTCAATTAAGTCATTATCTTTATTCTGTAACTCCAACAAAAGAGTTGAATAAATGACCACACACACACACACACACACACATGCACACACTCACATGCACATCCATATACAAAATGTCTTCAGCAGCAATTTGATGTGATTAATGAGGCTGCTCTGGCACATCTTGAGGATAGCATATTAGTCACAGTTAATGACTCCTGCATAGCCTACTCAAAGAGCAATATATCCTTATTAAATGTCCCTAGCATAGAACAGGGAAAGACCTTAAAATATCCTATGGTCAATGACCCCGTCTCCAATATTGGTGAAGGGACAAACCCAGAAATAGCCAGGCCTAAAAGATGATGATGATGATGATTACAATATTTAGGTAAGACACCACAAAACAGGAATATGGATTCTCCAAAATGTCGTTCATGACAGTTCTAGCCTATAATCATTATTTAAGTCAAGAAATCTTTTCTTGTAAATGAGTTCTTACTTTAATCCGAGTCAATATCCTCTTGTGTAGACAACAATGGAAATGGAGAAAAATTGCCCAGCCATCCTCATATATGTACTTAATATACTTGGAGATGGTTATTAAATCATCCTTCTGCCTTCTTTGCTACAAACTAAAGTTAGCTTCTTTATTCTTTCTCACTAGAATCAATTTCCTTCTTTTAAAATAATTATTTTATTATTACTTTAAAATGTTTCCTGGACCACCCACTAATATTTTCAAAATGTGGGAAGGAGACTACCTCTATCACCTGGGAGATAAATTGCTTTGGGTGCCTTTAAAAATGAATATTCTTGGGTACCCCTTACTACTCAATCAGAAGGTCTTTGGTTGGGCCCAGAATCTGCATTTTTGACATGAATCCTGGGAGATTCTCATGCACATTGATGCTTAAACATCAGTATTCTGGGGTGCCTGGGTGGCTCAGTAGTTAGTCATCTGCCTTTGGCTCGGGTCATGAACCCAGGGTCCTAGGATTGAGCCCCGCATCGGGCTCCCTGCTCAGTGGGAAGCCTGCTTCTTCCTCTCTCACTCCCCGTATTTGTGTTCCTTCTCTCACTGTCTCTCTTCCTGTCAAATAAATAAATAAAATCTTCAAAAAAAAAAAATCAACACCAGTATTCTAATTTCTCTTCAGTTAAACGACCCAGATGCCTTTTTCTGCAAGGCACCAAAGATATATGACTTTTAGTAAGTTTCTTAATCAAAGGATGAATATGGGCCCCTCCAATCTATTTAGAACCCTTCCAGCTTTCATCAATTGTTTATCATCTTTCCTTCTGAAAGTATTTCATCTTTTTCTAGGATGTCTTTCTAATAACATGAGTACAAAGTGATTTTTTTTTTAACTATAAAATCAACTCTCAATCACCACATCTCAGGTTCAAATCTGAAGTCATTCTTTGTGTCCTCACCTCAAGAAGTTAAAACTTCCTTCCACTAGGGGCGCCTGGGTAGCGGAGTCGTTAAGCATCTGCCTTCAGCTCAGGGTGTGATCCCAGCATTCTAGGATAGAGCCCCGCATCAGGCTCCTCCCCTGGGAGCCTGCTTCTTCCTCTCCCACTCCCCTTGCTTGTGTTCCCTCTCTCGCTGGCTGTCTCTATGTCAAATAAATAAATAAAAATCTTAAAAAACAAAACAAAAACTTCCTTCCACTAAAGCTTGACTGGGTCATATTCATTCCCTGACTTTTTTCCAATAAATACTCTTCAAACATATTGTCAACGTCTACAATGGGGTGCAACTCATTTTTATTCTTTTTTTTTTTAAAGATTTTATTTATTCATTTGAGTGAGAGAAAGAGGGAAGAGAGACAGAGAGAGGATGACCATGAGTGGGGGGGAGGAGGGGCAGTGGGACAGACAGCCTCCTCACTGAGTGGGAAGCCCGACAGGGGGTTCCATCCCAGGACCCTGAGATCATGACCTGAGCTGAAGTCAGATGCTTAACAGGCTGAACCACCCAGGCACCCCACAACTTATTTTCTATTATTAAAAAAAGTATATGCAGAAAGAGATTCATCTATTAATGATCTGTCATTGCCTGAAGCAGCATTAATATTGTGGAAGAAGAGGACAATATTACTCCATTTTTCTCCTGTGCCTTTCAAAACTAGACATTTTCTTGAAAATATTACTATAAGGATTTATAATCTAGATAATAAAATTAATTCTTCACTTCTGGTACATCCTACATTATTTGTTTTCAGAAATTTAGCCAATGGCGATTGACAAATTTAAGCAGCTGCATCATAACATTTCAAAACATATATGTCACAACACTTTACCCCATCTTGTGCTTTCTCCCCCAATATGGGAGTATTTTTCTTTTAATTTCCATAGGATGCTGTACATTTGAGGACCCTGAATCAATTCACATTTTGTTGATCCCGTGATCGTTTTATTGCCTGGTATCTTCAGAGAGGATAGTCCTCTATTTGACCTACCAATTAATACACTTTTGTTTCTCCCTATACTACCTTCCTCAAACCATTTTGCATTGACTCATAGGGTCTCAATTATCTTCTTCAAATTTGCTTCTTCATCTGGTCTTTATATGCAATAAACCATTATTTTCATTTTATCACTCAAAGTTAAACCTCTGTCTGTTTTCCTCAAACACAGTTGTGTTAATTTCAACACCTGGCCTTTATTTGTGTTGCTCTCTCTGTTGGAATGTCAATAAATATTTATTGAGCAAAATCATTAAGAATATGGCCTTTTGAAGTCAGGAACAACTAGGATGAGCTCTCATTCTATCACTTCAGAGTGTGACCTTGCATTAGTAATTCAACCACTCTAAAATTCACTTTTCTCAGCTATAGCTTAGAAATAATGGTGATTATTATGTAAATCACCATTAGAGAAGAGCATCAAGTGATGTGACTTTTTTTTTTATCATTTGCAAAATTCCTGGTACAAATGAGTGTTCAGTAATTGTTAACTTATGACTATTAGTAGTTGTGGTAATTGTGACCAATAATAATAGCAAAATATTCATAGTAATGCACAAAACATTTTGTTAGATGTGGGAAATACAGAGGAAAACAAGGAAAAGATATTGCTCTTCCTTTTAGGGAATCTACAGTTTATAGAGGAAAAAAAGAAAAATAATCCAATACTTAGAATAAAGTCTGTACCATACTGTTACATAGCAGGTGAGCCTAAACCAGTTTCGGCATCTTGAGAAGCTTCCCTGATGGAATGAGGCTGTGAGATAGGAAAATATCAGTTAGTCATGTTAATTACAGGAGGGGAGTACAGAGAAAGGGGATGCTCAGGCAGAAGGAGCAGCATGTTTGAGGTCCTGGAAATTGAGGCATATTGGAGGAAAATAAACAAGTCCTGCATCTCTGATGTGTGATAAACCCAGAAAGTAAAAGTGTCTGGATATTAATCCAGAGAGTTAGGTACGATTCACAACACATGGGGTTCTTAGGACTCATAAAAAAAATTGTATTCTATCCAAAAGGATTGTTAAGGAAGGATAGTGAGCAATAGAGTGGCTTGATTGGATTTTTGTTTTTGCAGACTGTATTAGTTTCCTAAAGTTGCTGTAATAGATAACTACAAACTGGTTGATTTAAGACAACAGAAATGTATTCTTACAGTTCTGGAGGCTAAAAGTCTGAAATCAAGACGTCAGCAGGCAGGGTCATGGTCTCTCTGAAGACTCTCAGGAAGGATCTTTTTCTTAAATTTTTTTTTTTTTAAATATGAGAGAAAGAGAGAGCATGAGTGTGCACATGCATGTGAGCGGGGAGGAGTAGAGGGGGAGGGAGGGGAAGGGAGAGGGAGAAAGAATCTGAAAGAGACTCCACAATGAGCATGGAGCCTGATGCTGGGCTTGAGATCACTAGTGGAGATCACAGCCTGAGCAGAAACCAGAAGTCCTGATGCTCAACCAATTGAGCCACCCAGGCACCCGTCCTTCTATCTTCTGGTGATTCCTGGAAATCCTTGGTGTCCCTTGGCTTACAGATGCATCCAATCTCTGCCTCTGTCATCTCTCTATTGTGTTATAGTATTCTCCCTGTTTTTCTGTTTGTTTTGTTTTTGTTTTTTTTCTGTTTAAATTTCCCACTTCTTATGAGGACACTGGTCATTGAATTAGGGCCCATTCTAGTCTGCTATACCCTCATGCTAACTTATTTCCATACACAGTCACATTCACAGGTATTGGAGGTTAGCATTTAAACGTATCTTTTTGGGGGAATAATTCAATCCACAATATTTATTAGTGTGGTAGCAACCTGGAGAGTTGATTCTAGGAGAAAAGAAATGGAGGGGATCATTACAAGAATTTCGAAGGAGTACAAATGAACAAGAATGGTGGCATAAGCAAGCATTGTGTTAATGGGAAATTAGGGACATAGAGTCACTAAATTGAATTCTGGTATTAGAATTAACAAGTTGCTTATCGATTATTATGTTGGGAGAGTGAATGAAGGAGAAGTCTATGATGATTCATGGTTTCTTGCTTGGACAAATGGCTGACTGGTGCCAGAGGAGGAAGAGTAAAGAGAGATTGATATGTAACCGAAAGGTCCATCATAGCTACATACCTGTTCTGTGCCTATGAGGTGCTAGGCTGCAGAANTGATTATTATGTTGGGAGAGTGAATGAAGGAGAAGTCTATGATGATTCATGGTTTCTTGCTTGGACAAATGGATGACTGGTGCCAGAGGAGGAAGAGTAAAGAGGGATTGATATGTAACCGAAAGGTCCATCATAGCTACATACCTGTTCTGTGCCTATGAGGTGCTAGGCTGCAGATACAGCAGTGAGTCCGACAGATATAGGTCTGCTCTCATGGAGCTTACGGCCTTGGCTACTCACGTAGATGCTGGTTTCTGCTTTAGCAGGAATTCTATACAATTCTAGGATCTAAATCACACATCTACTGTAGTCATCAATGTTTTATAAAACTGACCGCATCTGCTTTCCTATCTGTTGATTCTTTGGCCTGAACACTTCTGAAGCAAAGATCATATAATCTTTTAATGTGGCAATTTTCTATTTCTAATTCATCTGCCTATGAAATTACCTTTTGCACTATCTGACCTTTACTGTCTGCATTTCTCTTCTTTTCTTTCTTCTTTCTTTCTTTCTTTCTTTCTTTCTTTCTTTCTTTCTTTCTTTCTTTTTTCTTTCTTCCTCTCTCTTTCTTTCTTTCTTTCTTTCTCTCTCTCTCCTTCCTTCCTTCCTTTCTTCCTTTCTTTCTTTCTTTCTTTCCTTCCTCCCTCCCTTCCTTCCTTCCTTCCTTCCTTCCTTCCTTCCTTCCTTCCTTCCTTCCTTCTTTCTTTTTTCTTTCTTTCTTTCTTTCTTTCTTTCTTTCTTTAAGATTCTGACCCTACTACGATCCACTCTTCTCAACTGTCTTTCTGATATTTCCTCCCAGCTAGTCAGTTTGGATAAAAATCTGCTTTGTCCTATGCAATGTGTCTAGTCCTTTTCTCCCGATCACACAATCTTGTCTCTTCCTTTGGGTACTCGATTGGCAGGCACATCTCAGTTTGTACCAGTGTTTATTAACGCAAGAGCTTCAGCACCACATACAGCTATGGCTTTAGGGTCTTTCCATAGGCCTGGCATTTTTTCTCTG
>NC_048218.1:33237848-33295729 GCF_002007445.2 Ailuropoda melanoleuca
ACGCAAGAGCTTCAGCACCACATACAGCTATGGCTTTAGGGTCTTTCCATAGGCCTGGCATTTTTTCTCTGTTTGTTCTTCAGCATACACTCCCAGGTTTTTCCAGGTTTCAACATTCATTTATTCATTTATCAAACACTTATTGAGTTGCCACTTCATTCCAGTCACTGTGTGTGCTCTGGGCAGCCAAAGACTAAATTCAGAGTTAGGAATGGAGATGCACACAAGCCAGCTGGCTATTACAAAGATGTGCAATGAATGCTAAAGACTAAGGAGCACACAGGTGAAGCAAGGATTCTGGATTGGCCAGTGGATGGGAAACAAATCAGAGAAAGCTTATCAGGACAGGAGATAAACAAGCTGCATCATAGAATTCTAGTAGAAGCTACCCGTAAAAGTGGTGCAATGGGAGGGTAGAGGGGAAATTATATTAGGGATAAAAAGAGCACAAGGAAGGAGCAAATATAAATGTCAGAATGTAAGAGAAAACATGATCACTCTAAAATTGCAGAAGTATATGCTGAGTGGGGCATGAAAAAGCAAGTGTAGGAAGGAGATAGGATTAGGCAGTAAGTAGGGGCAAGGTCAAAATTTGTATACTTGTGTGTCTTATCCTGACCTCATGTCTTATAAAAAAGACTCATTGTCAGTGGTATTTCCTGCACTGAATCTAAATCCTGACATTCTACATTCTTTTATTGTTCTCCAACACCAATTATGCAATTTCCTTTCCTTTAATGTCTCTCTATATAATGNCTTATAAAAAAGACTCATTGTCATTGGTATTTCCTGCACTGAATCTAAATCCTGACATTTCTACATTCTTTTATTGTTCTCCAACACCAATTATGCAATTTCCTTTCCTTTAATGTCTCTCTATATAATGTGACTAGAGATGTGTTTTGAAGTGTAGGTTTATGCCAGGTTACGGGGCCCTATGAATGCTATGTGCCACACTGAAGAACCTGGCAGCCTTCTTATAGACAAAGATAAAACAAAATGCATTTGGAGTGTTTGAATATAGTTACGAAAACTATGTTTTAGAAGGTGGACAAAGTGAGACATTGACTGGTGCAGGTGAAGTCAGGGGGGATAGACTGGATGAAGGCTGTTTCATGTAGTGACTAAGAACATGGACTCTGTGGGCAGACTTTATGGGTTTGAATTGATTCCCTCACATACTAGGGATAAGATCAGGGAAAGTTTCTTCACTTCTTTACGCCTTAAAAGGGTAATAACTGTTTTGAAATACAGTTGTGAGGATTAAATGTACGGATACAGGTAAAGCACTTCTTATGGTACTAGACACATAGAAGTATCGTTTATTGTGTTACCAAAGTAGCCCATGATGATAAAGATCCGTGGTGTTAAAGTAGTACTTTTTTTTTTTTTTAAGAGAGGGCAGGGGGAGGGCCAGAGGGAAAGGGAAAAAGAATCTTAAGCAGGCTCCATGCCCAGCATGGAGCCCAGTGTGGGGCTCAATCTCACAACCATGAAATCATGATCTGAACTGAAATCAAGAATCATATGCTTAACCAACTGAGCCACCCAGACGCCCCAGTAATGATTCATTTTTAAAATAAATTATTCAAAGCTGTGTTTAAGTAGTCACAGTCCATGTGATTTATATATTGTGAATTAAAGTAGCTATTAGCTTTACATTTGTATTGGTCTCCTAGGGTTGCCATAACAAAGCACCAAAAACTATGTGGCTTACAACAACAAAAAATGAATTCTCTCACTTCTCTGGAAGCTGAAATTGTTAAATCAGCATTGGCAGAGCCATGTTCCTTCTGAAACCTGTAGGGGAAGGATCCTTCTTTGCCTCTTTCAGTTTTTGCCCCAGACTTTCCTTGGCTTGTGGAAGTACAACTCCAATCTTCATTTGATATTCTCCTTATGTCTCCTTGCATTGTCTTACCCCTGTACATATCGGTGTCTAAATCCACCCCCTTCTTTTTTAACAAGGACACCTGTCATATCTTACTAGGGCCCATCTTAATGAAGTCATTTTGTCTTGATTACACCTACGAAGGCTCTATTTCCAAATAAGTTCACATTCTGTGGTACTAGACGTTGGGACTTCAACATATATCTTTTTGGGGGGGAACAAATTCAACCCCTCAAAATCCCCTCTGCAATTATTGTAAAATACTAATATTTCTAAAGTTTTGCTGGGGAGGTTGAGTTTTAATAAATAAACAGCATTGTCACCAAAATTAGTGCATGGTTTTATTAACATGGGCTTTATTTTCCATATTAGGTCATCCACCTAGAACAAATAAAAAGTGCAAGATATTTTTAAATAGAGAAGTAGTGAAGAAAATTAATAAGCTTAATTTATTTTCTCCTATCAAGAAACAACATAAATTTAATTTGTGATCCTTTCCTACATATCAGTGAAACCAGAATACTGCTATAGGATTTTCAAATGTTATTTGGTAGAAATGAAAAAGAAAAAAATGCTATGATAGAGGAAGATATTAGATCTGAGATGAGTATGGGAATTTTCAATAACAGCTTGCACTTTCAGAGAATTAATCTTGTGAGCTGCTTTACCATAAGAAACACATTTATATCTAATATAACACATTAGGAAAGAATGGGTGGACCATACATTCATCACCTTCTTACATACATAGAAAATAATGTAGTGGTACTTGTTCATTAATATCCACATTTTTCACATTAAAATTCCATTGATGAAAACTGGAGGAGGAAAACAGCGACTGGAAATTGGAAAATAAATTTATAAAGATATTTAACACCTAGAGGTCTAATGGTAAATCAGGAAAAAAGGCTCACTTTTGAATTTGGAAGGTTTCTAGAACAAGGAGGGAGTAATTATGTTTTAGATATTTATTAGGATATGCAAACAATGTATAATTGAATCATTGAAAAATAATTTCAGAAATGGGAGTAGTAAGTGCAAAGAACCTAAATGAATAGAATTTTTTTATTGTGCTGTATTGTACTTGCACTATATTGATTTTTTTTACATAAGGTAGAAAAATAGAGAAATTGAAAATGAAAATATTAAAGACAGTTTTATCAGATAAGATTCCAGAGTTGCTTCATGGAAAATAAACAAACACCCCCAAAAGATGATCAATAAATAATTAACGGGACAAACATTTTTTGACAAGTTATTAAAACTTATATTGAAGATTATTTGAAGAATGTTGATAATGAAAAAATAAAAAAAATTTCATGAAAAGGATTAGACATAAGATGGATGAGGAAGTACTATTGGCCTTGCTCCTTCAAATACAAAGAAAGGTTATAAGTAAAATATGCAGTCCTCAGGATGTGGGCTAGGAAAAGCTTTCACTGAAGGATTAAATATTGGCTGCCAGCAAATTGATTTGATATTATCAGAAAATAGTGTTTATATTGGGAACACATAAAAGGTAAAAGAGAGAAGGGAACAAACATTTAATAGGTATTTACTGTAAGAGGCACTTTATAACTGTTATCATACTGAATCTTTATAAGAATTCTGTGAGGTAGGTATTATTCCCATTTGATGTATGAGACAAAGAAAGAGTAAGTAGCCAGCCCATGGTAGTATAGATGAGTAGGGAAATGACATTCAAATGCTTTCTCAAAGTCTGAGTCTTTCCTACTAGAATACAAAGAATCTCCAAGGAGAAAAAATTTCTTTTCTAAAACATAGGTAACGTCACATTCTTCATTTAACTAAATTTCTGAAGGCGTAAAGGCTTTTGACAGCCATTCCCCAAAGCAGAATGCAGTTGTTTTAGAAAATACTGGTTCATGTCTTTGGAATAAGGTGGAGTACATTAGCATTGCAAATGACATAGAATAATATACTTTATTTAATGATGTTGACCAGAAAGGAGGAGTAGGTAACAATAGCATCTTCATTTCAACATCTCATTGAAATGGCAAGTTCACAAATGTAACCATGACTCTCAGAGACGGGGCTGAAATGCTGTCTCTGGGCCTGTGGAGGCAGCTGAGGATAGGTCAGGAATCTTTCAGAGAAGCTCCTGCATCCAAGTGCTAAAGCCACGCAACTCTTCCCGTACATCCCAGTTTCCCTTCTGTTACTGCTTCATGAACTCTAGCCTTCCGTGATGTAGAATTTTCCTCTGAGTCTCATTTCTGTATTCCTTCCCTCTCCTTTATGTTGGATTTGCCTTTTCGTTGTGTGAAATCAGTCCATGAGCTTAGCCTGTCCCTGCTCCATTCCAAAGGTTAAGTGGAAACAATTTGGGTAATGCACTTTAAAGAGAAATGACCTTATTCATACTCAAATAATTTTGATGAAAAATTCTGTTTTTATTATTCTTTATATGCCAAATGTAAATTTATTGGAATCAAATCATTGAGAGAAGAAATGAAAATAAAGAAATGGCAAATAACACATTAACTATGATTAAATTGTTATTCCAATACTACGAAACTAAAAGTTCATGGAAAACCTTTCAAGACTATTTAACTTAGAGCCAAAAGTGTCAAGCAGGTGGGAATAGAGATTAAGGAAAAGCTTTCACTAGAATTAATGGCAAATGCTTTTTGGTCCTAAGCCAAACAACTTAAACACTTATGTGGTTTTATATTTTTACATATATAGTTGGTATGGTGGCTTATCTCCTAGATATCCCCTCAAGATCCTTGCCTATCTATTCATATCCGTTGAATCAGGGCTGATTTGAGTTACCAATAGAACACTGTAGAAGTGACAGTACTTGACTTTTAAGGCTGGGTTTAGAGGTGTTGTTTCTTTCCTGTTCTCTTGCATTGCTCCCTCTGGAACAGCGAGCTGCCATAACACCAGAGCAGCCTACAGGGCAAGGAACTAACTTGGCAGTATTGAGGTTAAAAAACCTTGGGGGTGACTGTAGCCCTAACTAACCTCAGACTGCAACCTCAGGAACTCTGATACCTTTCTGAATTGCGGACCTGCATAAACTGTTAAAGATAATATATAATTATTATAATTTTAAGTCACTAAACTTGGGATGATTTAGTATCTAGCAATAGATAATACAATTGGAAAAAGCGATATACCAAATAGACAAAAAAAGATCAACATTTCCATTTGCTGCTTTTCCTAAAAGTCATGTTTTAAATAATCCATAATGATTTCTTCTAAGAATGATAATTAAGAATGGTTAGTTGCTATATACGGTGGCTAACAATTATCAGTGGTGAACTAGGAATGGCATAGAGATACATGACATTCTGAAAACTCCTTCCCAGAATTTAGTAGTTGAAATAGTATTTTACACTATTACAAAAAAAGGCATACAACAGTAAAATAAAAGTAATTATTTCTTTATCTAAGGAGGAAATATTAGTTGAGCACATACTATGTGCTAGCCCCTGTGTCAGATATTAGAGATAAAGTAATAAATTATACAGTTTCCTACATGAAGTTCACATCCATACATCAACAGATTTTAATGTTCAATTAAAATTAAATAGGGTCATTTATTTACATTTTTATCTTTTTTATAACACACACAAAATATATTTTCTTAAGTTTTTGTTAGTCAGTGTACAGTTGCCTCTCAATTCCACTGGTTCTGATGAGGGGCTGCTGGTTTCTCAATGATACTGAGAGAAAGAAAGTGAACAGTGATTGCAAAATTCCTTTGTTTTTCAGAGAAATCGTGTAGTTATAATTAGGTTTCAGTTCATTCATTTATTCATATTCATCCATTCCAGAAGCATTTCTCAAATGTTATCGACATATTTCCATATCCTTAAATATATTATAGGGTGTAAGAATGATTCTACTTAGTTTCTTTTCATCAAAAGGAATTTCAAACATGTTTATTATACTCTATTTTCTAAATTGGTAGCAGAGAAAATAAGTAAATATTTTAGTTAAAAACATACAAAGTAATTTAAAAATTTTTAGCATTTAATGAGATTACAGAATCAAACTATATCAGAAATGAAATATTATTATGTCTTTTTATTTTAAAATTTATGTTTATTTGAGGGAAAATAAGGTGGATTAAAAGTATTTTGGGGGTCAGTATTTTACTTCATGGAAAAGGATAGTTGGATAAAGAATATTAAAGAGGCTGGAATACAGTGGTCAGTCAATAATAAATTTTATAATAATTAATTTGGTCTTACAAATAGGTAGCCAATGTTTACCTCTTAATTAAAATTATTATATAAATTACCAATGTGGATTTCTGGTTGTTCTTTAGAAAGCTATATATACATTTGTCTTGGGGATTGTGCCATATATTTTAATACAGATACATTTCAAGCATGAAGTAATACTAGCTGAATAGTCTTGGTTAGAAGTGAAATTATTTTCTAAAAATTTTCTTTTCTTTTCTTTTCTTTTTTTTTCTTCTTTTTAATACTCATCCAACTTAATTTAAAACAATTTAAACCCAAACAAAAGAATAATTCAGAGTTCACTTTTAGGCTAATAGTTAATTAACAATTTCAGTAAAGAAGTGGTTCATTGGATGTCTCACTCAAGTGCTTTAGGTTAATTCCAGAGATGGCAGAGTTGAATCATAGCCAAAATGGAACAAAATTTCAAGAAATTGTGTTTAGGGTATCTCTTTGCTTTCCCAGGAACCCTGAAATTGTTACTTTTCAGCAATGTGAACCTAATGATGGGCCTTTTCTTTCCCTGGTGACTTCCTATACAGCTTAATTAGCTGATTCAGGTCAACTACCTGGTTCATCAGTTTTTGAACATCTGAGATTTAGTCTTAAATTCCCTTTTGAGAAATGAATTCCCATCACAAAGACCTCATGGGTGTGTGTGTGTGGGAAAACAATTTTGAGCAATTAGGAATTAATGATGACCTTTCAGGGGATAGTAGAGGGCATAATCATAAAAGTTGAATATACATCACTAAGAATGAGTAATGCACTCTTATTAGCATAATTAGCTAGCATTAAAATGGAGGTATCTAAAATTATTATGGTTTGGAAGCTTCTTGAGAAAATGAGGAGGTACTGGAAGGTACAACCTTAGACATTACTCTTGAAATCTCATTGGTGATAATTTGGAAGCATATATAAATTAAATTCTTAGAGTTGGAACCTGGAAAAATACTTTAGTGAAACAAAAATAGAAAAAAACACATTAAAAATAGAAAAATCAAGTAATATTGTTGTGTGTTAGATACTTATAAAGAATAGCAATCTAGAGCTTGGGCTATGTGTTTTGATAACACTGGTGTTTGATTATTGCTCTCCATGTCTTAACTGAGTGATGTTAGTGAAATTGTTTCTCTTTGCCTCAAAGGTGATTATGATATTAGTAATTATTTCATAGGCCTAATATAAGAAATAAATGAGTTAATAATAGTAACTACCAGTGTCACTTCTCTATTACTGGTTAACAAACCACACTAAAACTTAATGGCTTAAAAAACTATTTATTATTTCTCATTGTTCCAGAGGTTGACTGGACTTAGCTGGGCAGTTCTCATGTGGAGTCTCTCATGCAGTTCTATTCAGGGACTGCCACCATTTAAATGCTCAGATGGGCTGAATATCCAAGGTGACTCACCCACATGGCTGAGAGGTAATGCTAGCTGCAGTATGGGAGCTCAGCCTGTCTAAGTGGTTTGGACAAGATAAGCCACATAATTTTCCGGACCAAGTGCAAAATGAAAGCATGGAGCTTCTTGTTAAAAAATTATTAGGAGTTTCAGGACAGTGACAGCAGAAGTTGCATGCTTGTATATCTAGCCCTGGACTTGGGCTTCTTACCCAAGAATATAATGGGTAACCCATATAATGGGTAAGTTCTAAGAAGAAGCATCCCAAGAACATACATCATGAAAGACCCAGTTAGAACTTATAAGGCTTCTTATAACTTAATTAATCACATTTCTATTCATCAAAGGGTCATCACAAAATCAGCCCAGGCTCAAGGGAGGAAGAATTAGATTCCATCTCTTGATGTGAAGAGTGGCATGCCTGTACAGGGAAAGAAATAATTGATGGTAGCCCTCTTTGGAGATTTTCTACCACCTGATCTTTAAAATAATTACCTAAGGGAGATAATTCATATTAATTAACAGGATACCTAGCTTGGAAAAATGCTTATATAACAAATTATTATCCAAGATTATCAACTTGGAGAAAAAACTAAAGTGACTTGGCTTTGTATATCTGCTATCGACCTGATTGAGTTAAAAAAGTATGTCATATCAGATTTTATCTTTGTTATTTTAAGCAATTGGTCTTGTAAAATATTAGAAAAACTAACAGTTATTGCAGTTAGATTCTGTAATGGCTAAAGAACATTCTTAAGGTAATTATTAATGAGTTTAATGCTACTCTCAGTGATAATAAGCCCTTCTCTTTTACCGAAAGGTATTTTGCAGAAGTGGATAGTTTAGCTTTGACTCTTCTGCCTATTAAATAACCATCTGCCACCTGTAGTCTATTGTCTTGCTGCATTTATCACAGATGAGTGCAGAACAAAAAAAATGAAAATAAATTGCTTTAATATAATACTCTTTTCTTGTACTTTGCCATAAAGTGCCACATTCCTTGAATGCATCTTAGCTAGTGTGTAACTTGGGATTCCAGGTTATAAAAGCTTTTTATAATCTTTAATCACTTACCACTACCTACATCTCATTTGATGGCTTTTCTTTTCAGTTTGTGCCAAAAGCAATATAATTTTTCAATTAGGAAGCAAACATGCTTTTTAAAATGAGATGCTGTTTCTGACATCCAAATTTTGTTTATAGGCACCAACAATATTCTAGGAAACCTTATGTATAAAGATAATTGTAAGTGAAAAGAACTGCTAAATGATCATCCAGGACACCACAGAACAGTTTATTCTGTTGTGATAAAGACAAAAGAATATAGTCAATTGCAAAACTATGTTTATTCTATTGTGCAAAACCCTTGGAATTCACTGAGAAAATATGTATTTTAAAAAGTCAGTTGGTACACAAATAATGTTAACCCATGTGGAAGGAGGCCATGCAGCTGGATGTAAGTAAATCTGTGACCCAATTTTGAATATAGTATATATTGCTTATGAATTGCTAAGCTTACAGACTTTCATATTCAATTTATAAGAGAACAATCTTTCTAAACTTTGGTCCTTTCCTTATTTTTTCCTGGACTGCTATTCACTTTTATTATTTTTCTTATGATAGCACATTTTAAAGATTTTTTTGGTTGAGTCATAATTAACATAAATTGCATAAGTACATATCTTTGTGAATTTCTGAACGCATTTTTGTGTACAACTTGGAAATCAGCCTTATTCCATCTAGTGACTAAACTGTTCTTCTATCCCCCAAGGATAACCATTGTCCTGACCTTTACCAAGATACATTAAAGTTCCTAGTTTGTATAGTTTATATAAACGGAGTCAGACAGTATGGGCTTTTTTGTGTGTGGCTTGTTTTGCTAAAATTTATGTTTCTGAGATTCATCCACATTGTTGCATGTTGTAATATCACTTATTCTCATTGCTCTATTATATTCCATTGAACCTATGCCACAACTTATTTATCAATTCTATTTTTATTAGGCAGGTAGTTGTTTCCAACTTGGGCCTTTTATAAACAGCAGAACTACAAACGTTCTCATACATGCCTTGTGGTGATCATTAGCACGATTCTAGCAGTGGACTGCTGAGTCATTGGATATGGGTATGTTTACCTTTAATGTATACTGACCAGCAGTTTTCCAAGTGGCTGTGCCAATTAAGACTTCCACCAGCGATGTATTAGAATTCTAGTGGCTTTCTACATCCTTGCAATCATGCTATTTTTGTCTCTTTAATTTTAGTCATTTTGTCAATATGTAGCTCTGATAACTAATGAGGTTAAGCACCGTGCCATACGTTGATTGACCATTTGGTTAAGCTCTTTTGTGAAGTGTGTTCATGTGTTCAAGTAACTTGCCCATATAAATATGAGAAATGTAATTATTAAAGAGGGTTATCAGTATTTTAAAAATTAATTTGTAGAAATCCTAAATTTATAGGGTTTTAAAAAATTTATTCTAAATATTAATGTTTTATTGGATATATGTATTGTGAATATCTTCCTACTCTTTGGGTTCTTTTTATGCTCTTAATAGTATCTTTTTAATGACTAGAAGTTCTTCAATTTAATATAGTCCAATTAACATTTTTTTCTTTTACAATTAGCTTTATTATATATCCTACTTAAGGAAACTTTGAATATGTTCTATTTTCTTTAAATGCTTTATTTTATACTTTCCAAATTTAGAACTATAAACCACCTGGAATTAATTCTTTTGCTTTATGGGAGGGATATCCAGTTTACCAAGCATCATTATTAAGGAGAGAATCATTTCTCCTTGAAACACAGTGTAAACTTTGCCTTCAACTTGGTGACTGTCTGTTTCTGAACCTCCTATTAGCTTTATTTATTTTTGTACCGATGTTACTGTATCTTAATAAACCAATGCATTTTTCATTAAAATAATTTGAGTAACTGAGGTCATTTAACAAGGAGCAAAAACATTATGGTTTTTCCTTAGTAAAAATAATATTATCTAGTGAAGTTACTATAAATTCAAATTTAACAACTTTCATTTAAATATGAAACATAATCCACTGCATGAAGGATGAAGATGTCATCATACATATTTATTTAAATTTTATTCAATAGCTACAATGTGTGAAATACAGGAATAAAAAAGGTAGCTAAGACATGTTTTCTGCTCTCAACATGTCTAGAAAGGGAGAAAGATATTTAAACAGACCAAACACAATATGGGTAATATGCTATTTCTGTGCAATCAACATCTAATAGTCTAGTTTTTGGTGTTAATGGTGACATGTGAGCTAGACTAAAATTTGGAGGAAAGCCTAATGACAATTCTCAGAAAACTGGATGGAGGCCTGGAAAAGATTGAGATGGATTCATTCAGTTTACAGTTTTCTAGAACAATAAAATTATAGCACAATAGGGAAAAAAAGTTGAAGATATTGAGAAAAGTGTAATTTTGAAGGAATCTAATCTACTTAGTCAAGGAAGTGAAAGACGAAAGTGCTGATAGGAGTAAAACAGAGGAGCCAGGGAACTGGAAATCCTAATAAGAACAAAGAGAGTTCCAGTGGGAGTTCCAGAGAAAGCAGAAGAGACAGGAAGATGTGGGAGGGGGAGGGTATTTGAACGCAAATTATGGTTGGATCACTAGTCTAAGGCATTGTTACAGGGATGGGTGATTTCAGAGGAAGTGAGGTGAAGGTCACGAGAAATAAGGAAAAGTAATTGAAAAATTGGGATACCTTTGGGTCTTATAGACATTGAAATAATTCAGGACCATGGCACAACATGGAGGGGAAGGAAAATGAGTGTTCTTGGTCTGAAGGGTTCCTAGTGAGTGAAAAGAGAACAGGTGTTGTTAGGTGAGGAGACAAAAAACAGCCTTATTGCCAGATGTCATCAGTCTTCATGTATCAGTGATTTTGACGCGTTTATGACTGAGTATCCGCCTGGAAATGCTGTTGAAAAGCAAGACTTAAGGTCTTCTCACTGAACAACTCTGGAATGAGTGAAATCTGTGAGAATGAGTGCCTTCCAGTTGAGATGGCTACATGGGAAATGGTATCCTCAGGAAAAGTTTCTGTTAATCAGGAATAAAATGGGAAGATATTGAAGGTAAGTGGTATTCCTCTTGGCATAATTAAAATATTTAGAATAAAAGAGCAGTTGGCTTCAGGAAAGGAACTAAAGTACAGTGTGGAGGGGAGAACAAGTTTGGTGGCAGATGGAGAAGGAGAGGGGTGTTTGTGAGCCAATATGGAATTAGTAGATTTCAAGTTTTTCAGAGTAATTGCACTCAGAAATCCCTCGGAAATGGATTCTGGTAGATTTCATGGGGCTTGGCTATCTCTTCTGTAGGTATTCCAAGTGTAGTGATCAGAATCCTTCATAGAAAAATGCATAAGCTAATCTCAAGTGTTTGGATTTTATTCTGTAGGAAAAAACATAGGATTTTAATCAGAAAAATAGAATGGAAGGAGAAAAATGGCAGGAAAATGTGTTGGAATAATCAATAATGATAATTTAAATAAGGGAAGAGAAAGACAATGGTAATTGGGATGGAAAGGAGAAGTGAGATTTTATGGACACTTCAGAGGTAGAATCAGCAAGATTTGTTCTTGGCTATGGATAAGCGCTTGAAAATGGATAGTTAGAAGTAGTAGCTGAGGTTTATATTTTCCACATTAGAAGTCGGAGTGACTGTCTTAAAGTTAAGATGATTAATCAAATACAGGAGGCAGCTCATATTTAGACTGGGTATTTTTTAGGGGGGCTCTCTTTTTTTGCCTCCCCAGCATCCATTATCTTTTATCTGAAACAATTCTGTGCATTTTTTGGAGAAGGATCCTCCCTCCTTTTTATAGTCCCTGTTTTAAATATAGCTGATTCCACTTGCCAGGACTAGAGATGACCAATCGTAGTATGGGATATTCTTGATCATACCCATGGAAATATCATAAGAGGGGCTCTCTCTCTGTGTTGGATGCTGCTGAGAAGACATGATGTAAATCTAAAGCTGATAATCACCCTAAAGAATGGAGCCAGGACTGAAGACAGCTGAACTTTGAGATGGAAAAAACAGGAGATTAGAATGATATTTTTTCTGAGCTCTTTAACGCAATCATTCCTAAAGCTGATGAATCCTTGGAATTTTCTGAAACACAGACAAAACATTATCCCTTCCATCCTTTTCCTTCCCCATCCCTCCCTTCCCTTCAAAATTATAATTTTGTTTTCTTTTTGTCTTATTTTAACAATATAAAATTCTTCGCTATGTAGCTGAGGAGGGAGTATGGGGCAGATACTTTTTTCATTAGAAATGTTCAGTTCAAGGCACCTGTAGGNTGCCAGGACTAGAGATGACCAATCGTAGTATGGGATATTCTTGATCATACCCATGGAAATATCATAAGAGGGGCTCTCTCTCTGTGTTGGATGCTGCTGAGAAGACATGATGTAAATCTAAAGCTGATAATCACCCTAAAGAANGCCAAGACTAGAGATGACCAATCATAGTATGGGATATTCTTGATCACACCCATGGAAATATCATAAGAGAGGCTCTCTCTCTGTGTTGGATGCTGCTGAGAAGACATGATGTAAATCTAAAGCTGATAATCACCCTAAAGAATGGAGCCAGGACTGAAGACAGCTGAACTTTGAGATGGAAAAAACAGGAGATTAGAATGATATTTTTTCTGAGCTCTTTAACGCAATCATTCCTAAAGCTGATGAATCCTTGGAATTTTCTGAAACACAGACAAAACATTATCCCTTCCATCCTTTTCCTTCCCCATCCCTCCCTTCCCTTCAAAATTATAATTTTGTTTTCTTTTTGTCTTATTTTAACAATATAAAATTCTTCGCTATGTAGCTGAGGAGGGAGTATGGGGCAGATACTTTTTTCATTAGAAATGTTCAGTTCAAGGCACCTGTAGTAAAACTGATAGAGATGGTTAGTGGGTAATTACAAGTAAGGAGTCTGGGTTCAGAAGAAAATTCAGGGTCAGCGACAAAAAAGAAAAAAAAAATAAGGTCTTTGAGGTCATAGATACAGAAAATTCATTCAGGATGAGCACAGAAAACAAGAATTGATAGAGCTGAAGAACCGGCTCTCAGAAAACGCCGGTATTTAGAGTTCAGAGCACAAAACAGACAAATGAGACAGACAGGGAATAGTCAGAGTGGTAGAGAGTTGAGAAAGTTTTAGAACTAACTGTAGGGATGGGAAGCAAGGGTCCAAAGTCAAAGAACTTCTGGAATCTAGAACAGTGCTACTCAAAGTGCCCCTAGAGAAATTGTTTCTGGAGAGTGGCAACATAACAGCTGTTAAAAAAATGTAAACCAACTAAGCCCATTGTTCAGTTTAGCTAACTTTTGTTTTTCATTTCATAACAAGACTTTCTCCATGTAAAGGAAGCAGTGTGTTGGTTTGCATTCTGGCACAGGCTCCTTATCAGACACAGTAACAGTGTAATGAGCATTGTTTAAGCAGTTTAAGCAGCGCTGACGTACATCAAACACCTCTCTGCTGGTGATTATTCTGTAATATAATCAGATCAGTGCATGGTGCATATCATAGGGAACACAGATAATTTTGATTTGAATTACTTTAGAGAATTTAAAACATAAATAATTGATAATAGGGAATTAACTAGACAGATACAGATATGTATTACCTAAAGATTTGGGCTTAGGGACTTCGAAATGAAGACATTTCTTGATTAATTCTGAAAAACAAAAATTCTTAACAGTTAAATGTTTTTGTTTTTTTAAAAAGTTTCAATAGGAACTCTGATGTTCGAAGCTTATCATTAGAGCTGTCCGTGGAAGTAGAGGAAGGGGTGAGTGCAGAAGGGCTAGGGTGATCTGCTCGGGTACCTCTTCACCTCTGTGCTACTCCTTCAAGATTCCAAAATGGAACCGCAATATTCTACGTTTCAGTTTGAGAACCACTAGGGTTGACCATAAAAAGCAATTAGCTTTGAATTTCATTTTGACTCTTGACTCTTGCACTTTCTGGTCCTGTGACCTGAAGAAAGCCATTTGAGCTTCTCGGGGCTCAGTTTTCTAATCCTATAACACTGGGATGCAATAGCAATTTTAACGAGTGGTTCTGATTACCTAATCAGCAGGTATAAGTGAATGTGCCTTGTACAGTTAAGGTACTGGACTAATGTAAGAGAGTTGGTTAACATTTCATTCAGAGAGGACCTCTCCAATTCTCACTACCACTCTACGTGCTTCAGGGAGCTCTGGCAGCAGAATCTATGTGGCTTCAAGTTGGTGCTTGAATCTCTCAAGTTCAATAGCTCCTGAACCCTGGTTAATTCTAGGAAAGTGAATGAAAAGAATGAAAAATGAGCACAATGTTCTAGTGAAGCCTTGTCACTATGAGCAGGGACTTGCTGAAGCGTGTGAAGGGTCAGAGTGCATACATGTTAACAGCACTATCAAAGGTATAACTTAAACTTTCAGTCCCTGATTTTCATGGCAAAGGGACTAACATAAATGAAGGTAAGAGATTTTTCCTTTCTGAGATTTTATTCAGAATTCTAGACTTCTGAACAATCTTTTTAAGTGTCTTTGATGTTTGTTCTTTTCTTGCTTTCTCTCCTTTTCTCTTCTTGCTTTTCCTTCTCATTTTCTCCCACATTCCACTTGAACTTGTGTTTGAGGGGGGATTGTTCCTCATGCATGTGCGTAGCCCTTTTTTCTTTTTTCTTTGAAATTTAGAAACTGTACATACATATTTCCTTACTTGTCATGTGTCCTTTTTGATTAAAAATGGCATTACTAAGTTTTCTTACTTCCCTCATTCTCTGCCCTTTGTTCTAATCAACATTGAGTTTCAAAGGAAAATCAGCTCAAGTTTCAAAAATTGAAGATGTAACATCCTTAAGAAAATGTGAAAGAATGTGACTTGTCTTTTGAAGTCAATCTCTAAGAAAAGTTGCAAAGGTGCACTGACTAATGACAACAATACTTAATAATTCTGAGTCGCCATTAACTAAGACTTACTCTGTAGTAAACGCTCTTCCAGCTTCCCCTTATCTATTAACTCTTAAATCTTATAATCACCTAATGAAGGAAATACCACTATTATCCTCATTTTATTGATGAGGACATTAAGGCACAGAAATTTCTTAGGGTCACACAGCTAAAAATACGGAGGTCGGATTTAAACCTAGGCCATCTGACTGCAGAGACTGCTTTCACAGTATACTACCATGAAGTAAATTCATGGTCTCCAAGGTGACTGATTTGTCTGATGATTAGTGCCCCCTTCTCCCCTTCCTGAGACTAAGAACCAAAAAGACATAATTAAGAAAGCATGTGCACTAGTCTGACTCCCCGGTAATTTTGTGGAACGGTATATAGAACAGGGATTGTCATTTTCATTGATTCATATACTCTTGGATCCCACACAGCAGAAGGCATTGGAGGACTCAACAGATTGTTCCCTAATCATCCAAATCCATGCAGTTTCTCATGAATAAAAGTTTATAATATTTTCAAACTATTTAGAGATTGGCAGCTGGATACACTGTTAATTCCTTTTGGAGCATGCCACTTAAGATGGGCCTTAATGAATGCAGCATTTTATTTTTAATTAAAATACTTAGTTCAGGGAGCATTTATTAATAATTCTAACAGCAACAGATGGTCTGCTTATGTGTTGAAACAATCTTTACCCAAAATCAGTCAAAATAATTAACAAAATGTAAATTATTAAACACTTAAATATGTATTATGTATCATTACCATTCCCATAACATACTTTAATCTTTTATGAGAAAAAACATGACAGTTAAACAATAATATATAGAATGTTGCATACCAAATGTTCAGAAAACTAGATTTTCTTGTTTTCTTATATTAAAAGTATCATTTGTATTGGTAGTGTTTTCTAGCATTCTTGTCACCTAGAAATGGAATTAAAGCCAGAGCTAAATAAACGGAATTGTCCTTTGGTAAGAACATTATATAAAATGCTTTACAAAAGAATTACATCTAATATTGGACAAGAACCTGAGAGTTCAGGTCTGTCATTATTTCTGGATATTGTTGTTGGAACCTGGGAACCATTCCTATCCTGTCCGTTCATCTGCAATTTGATAGGGCTGTCGTGGACCTCAGTTTCTTTCAAGCACTTGAGAATCTTTGGCAGAACATAACCAGCAATGTATAAAGGTTTGCTCTGCCTCCCTGGCCCCCACCTTCTCATTCCATACACTTTGTGCTGTCTCTAAAATATACCTCTTTGACTCTTCAAATGAACTGTATTGTTTTATTTTCCTTGTGTTCTTGGGGCATTAAAGTGATATGTATTTTTGGAACCCTGTATCTTGGTGATCATTGAGGACTTTGTAGTTAGGGTTAGATTTTAACTAGAATTTAACTAGATTTTAACTAGAATTTAACTAGTAATTTTAAATTACTTCAGCTGAGAAACCCAAAACAGAAAATCAGCTCATGGTTGAAGAGCTGAGCATAGCTATAATAGGCATCTATTTGGTGTGGCATTTGGTATAATATGAGTCTGTTTTGAAAATTGTGGAAACCATGAGTTTCACAGCATGGGTTTGAAAAGCGAGCTTTGTTATGGGAGCAAGTGTCTGTATATGTAGGGATTAAGTAACCCTATTTTAATTCAAATTATATGTAAGTTCAAAATTTAAAATTAGCATGTAAATTCAGTATTTTAATTCAACCTGTATTTAAATGATAGTCTACAATTTTAATAGTAGAGTTAAAAAGGAACTGAAAGGTCATTCCAACTGTGTGATTTTGAATTTTGTCATCATGAAAAATTTATGAAAATTTTCTAATCCTTAGTTTTTTCACTGGTACACTGGGGGTAGGAATAGTATCTGAAAGATTTGTTGTGACTATTAATGGAAAGTTCTTGCCATAGTGACTGGATATAAGAGACTATTTAATCTATCTTCCTTCTTTTAAAAACCAATGAAGAAACTAAGTTCACAAAGGTTAATTGATTTTTCCTGGATCACCAAATAGCTAGAAATGCCAGAAGTAAAAACGTTGTACTGTGGATACCAGGTCAGGGTTCATTTAATTAGACACTTCTGATGTTTGTTTGCTAGGAAAGAACATTTGCCTCTAAATTTTCAGGTTATAATTTGCTACTAATAGTCACATTTTTGTCCACAGGAGGTGCAGCATTGGTAAATTGGTTTTCAAGTGTTCAGTAGCTGCACACTTAAATTATCTGCTTTAAACTGTATCAGAAATTCTTTTAAAAAATACCTAAATCATATTTTTTTTCTGGTCAGTTCTAATATTTGTGAATGTTTTATGGTAAATGATATTTTCATACATTTCAATTTTGCTCTTATTGTCATTTGTGTGTGTGTGTGTGTCTGAAACTACTAAAAGATCATGCAAACAGTTACTCCATGGGTTTTAACATATTAACAATTCTTGTACCCAAAGGAAACAGATTTTCTTACAGTTTGGCCAAACACATAAATCAGCAAATCCAAGTATGATACTTTATTATAAATGAACAATTCTCTGAATTTTTTGGTCATTGAAAACTTTTGTTTTGCCTTCCAGCAGCTGTTTTCTACAGGAACAGCTGCTAATACTTATACATAACATTTATCAGGTTCTTTTATAAGCTATAAAAACCACAAATGTTGCTTTAAAGGAAGTTTAAAACTCTACATATATTTATATACCAAATGGCTAAATTACTTACAAATTTTTTGGATAGATTGGTAAGAGAATTCACTGAATCAATTTTTTTTTAATATACTTAGATACTTGTCTTTCATGTCTTTGTAAAATTTCCTTTCATTTGTGGACCAGAATAATTTCTTTTATGACAAGATTTGGCCTAAACCAAGTAACTGATTCATGTAATTTGCTTAAAGATAAGGCATAGACAGTTATATTTATTATGCAGGCTTCTTAACATTGGAGATTACATACTTATAATTAAAGATGCCAATTTAGCAATGATAATGCATTAACAGTGTGCAGCGTGTTACCCATTTCATTCCCTTCCCTTCACCCAAGAAGAAACACCTGCGCTCCATTCAGGATGGCTGCAGTTGCCCTGGAACATAATCAGTCACAACTGTTCAAACGTCACCTGTGGAGGTCTTGAGGCTAGATGGTCCCTGCAGTGTTTGAAGCCATCCCCTCATTCTGCATTTCCTTCTTAGGCTGCCCATGATGATTGCTAAGCTTTGCAAAGTGCACGTGGAGTTGCCTTAGGGTATCTAGGGCAGCATCGTGTCTAGAGGGTTGCAGACATGAATTATCAGCGTCTTCTGCTGCACGTGGTGGCAGGGAGGAGAATTGGGGATTAAGCAAGCCAGGTAGACCTTGAAGAAGAAAAATGAGTTGTGCTCTCTCTGCATGTTTAGCATTCTGTCAGCCTCCTGGTCAACAGATTCTGCGCAAGGCCTTTTCAAACCCCCAAGTAAAGCAAAGAGGCAGATGCTCACGGCTTGGCAATCAAAAATCTGAGAATATCTCTGGGGTAGGGTTTGGCTTCATTAAGTACTTGTCAAATGTCTACTTTCTTAAACCTTTGTACTGCTTGAAGTTTTACGTGAATAAGGCCATGGCTCTTAGGATCAGAAATAAGGAGAGAGAGAAAGGAAAGAAACTCAGATCAATTTAAAGAGTTTAATCCTTTGACAACAAAAGTCCCCTCCCCCAGCCCCTCTGATCAATTTTCTGAGAAATAGTTTATAGGGTTCGCAGCACTTTCTGTAAGCTGGCTTTTACCAATTTAAACGTTTCCTAAAATGCAACGTGCAATTTACTTTGTTCAAATTCATTTTAGTATTTCTGTTAAAATACTCATACCTACATACTTTTTCCTCTTGCTCTTAATCTATTAATTACTTTTAAAATGAATCATCTATTCCACTAACTCCTTACATGTAGGCATTGATCTTTTAATTTTTCCTTTTTTATCTAATCATCTCACTACCATTTTGACCTCCAATAGTTATAGTAGCATTTTTGAAAACAAACGGCTTTTCATCTAAAGACCTTGATGTTTCATAGCCATTCAGTCCACATATAAGCATTTACTTAACATTCTCAAACTTTCTACATTGACTGTATATCTTGATAATATTCCAATTATTTTTAAACATGTTATTTATTTATCTGTCAGAGAGAGATAGAGATCACAAGCAGGCGGAGCAGGAGGCAGAGGGCGAAGCAGGCTCCCCACTGAGCAGGGAGCCCATATGGGACTTGATCCCAGGACCCTGGGATCATGACTTGAGCTGAAGGCAGACGCTTAGCTGATTGAGCCACCCAGGCATACCTCAATTCTTTTAACTAACTCTTTTTTCCCTCAGAAGGTTTTGATTTTTTTGTTTTGTTTTGTTTTACGTTATTCAAACTGGATTTGATTGTCTAGTCTGTGATATGAGAAACCCTATCTGTCCAGATGCTGAGCAAGGTCTCTGTACATAGTTGATGGTTAGGACATGCTTCCTGGGTGAAAAATGGGAGATGAATGAACAGGACACTCCAATCTTCTCCATAATTCTAATTCAAGTCAAGAAAGGAGGGTAGAGATATCAGGTCTCTTAATATAGAACTCACCAAACAGAAAGAATGACAATTATTTTCCAGGAAACCTAAATAGTAGAGAGTTTGAAAATTCTAGTTGAGCATTTAAGCCAGTTATAAAAACCTTAGATTTTCAACCAGCTTGGACAGTCCTACTGAATGAGTGGCCTAGGAGATGAGATTTAGGTACATTTTACAAAGCTATACTCAGAATTTCCTGAATAAATCATATTTCAAAAGTAGCCCAGATCTTTTTTTAGCTTCTAAATTTGCCCTGTTGCCTCATGGGAACTAACTCACAGTTGTGAGGATTGGTATTGGATGGACATCACATGATTTTGTAATTTAAATGTGTAATTGTGTAGGCAGGGGTAATTATGACATATTAGAGACTTTCTCATAGTTTCCTCACAAACCAGGGAACTTGGATCCCCTTTTCATATTTTAGGGGGAGGGAACAGCAACAATAGAATTTCTAAGGACATACAGGCCAAGGGTTTACCATTCTGGAGTACTATGGGTATTGTATTGGTAGAGTATCTCTTCTGCCTTGCACCTGCCATGGGAGAAAAAAAAAATTTTAGCCCTCTCAAAAATTATACATAAGTAGGTTATGAAAGTCTGCCAAAAAATGCCTCCTGTAAAAGAAAATTGGCGACTTCTTGATTAGTAAAATCAAGAGTAATCAGTCAGACACAAGACAAATGTAAGTGAGACTAGGTCATGCAGGGGCTTGCGTGGAAGACCACTGCCTTCACCATAAGCAACAAAAAAAAGTGTTATTCTCTAATACAAATATGCAGAAAACTCTTTGTATAGATACTGTTTACTGTCTATAAAAGTCAGTCTCTCATTTTTCATTGTTAACAAAATTTCACAGAAGTATTATATCAAGTAGAAATCTCTTGACTTGAGTAAAAATGGGATCTAGCCCTTTTTTGGGGGTAGCACGTGTTCTAGTTTTGGCCTTTGAAATATAAGACGATGTTCCCTAGAGGCTTCTGGAAATGTTTGTCCTCACTGGTAAATCATTTTTATCAGCTAAGTATTAAAATGGTTTGTTATATACTAATAGATAACCAGAGTAGTGACCAATCATGAATAAAATAATGTTATGTCTGTGTCAAAATGTTTCCACAATTTTGAGAAAACTTGTAAAGGAAAAAAAAATGTCTAAGTTATTCAAATTGGGAAGGTCAATTTTCTGTCAATAATCTAGTTCTTTTTATCTACAAATTCATTTGTAAGAAAAATATACCATATATCTACTGCTGCCAGGGTGAAAAGCTTCCAAACACGTGTGACAATGTGACGTGTGTAGCCCCACTTTATCTCTTGTCTATGTCCAGTGGATTTGGATGGGTTTGCCTCCAGATTGTAGAGTATCGCATCTTTCTGTAGTCCTGATCAGTGATGCAACCAGAAACTTGAACTCTGGTATAAAGATTTCCTTTTCCTCCTCCAGAAAGTTCCTGCCCTTGAGCAGGATTCAGTAGAAGCCTGCAATATTTGAAGCAGTCACCTAGCAGTTGTTTAACGTGGATGACTGTGCCCTGCAGGCTTATACAGAAGGAGATGGAGCAGGTTGTCAATTATTTCTGCACTCAGGGCTATGGACTAACAATATGCTTGAGTGAGGCTGAGGTTACACATCAGCTGCAACCCCACAGGCAATCCAAATCTGCCATTAATGGTGAGGAACTGAGAGTTTCAACAAGGTTGGGTTTCGTTGGTAGTGAGTTCCTAGTGATGCAAACTTGGACCAGGATATAACAGTTCTTGTTAAAAGTCAGTGCATTAGCTAGGAAATGAACAGGTAAGGTATGGCAGCAACATGTCATCAAATTATAGTTCAAACACCAAGTCCTATGTGTTGTCAGGCCTTTATGACTCCGAGACGGGCATCTTACTGACAGCACACGGAATCTAAGAGTTCTTGCAGATGTTGCTTTCTCTGGAATAAAAATGTGGCATGAATTTACCTTATAACAATCCCATAATAAAGCCATTTTGTGATGCTTAAACCATGGAAATACAGAATGGAGTGATTATGGTATCTAATTAGAAGTCCCAGGACCAAACGCTGATATGATTTGGGCATTGTATGGTGTACACATTTATTAAGTTATGGAATGAGATGGCGAAGACATCAGCCATAAATGGGAATCGTTGGTAGCAAAGACACCAACCTAACAAACTTTGAGGTTAAATTGGTTCCAAAACAACAAGTGTCAAAGCACTCACAAGGCAAAGCCATTTCTCATAAGCATCATTAATTTAACCAGATGAAACCTCCTCATCATTGACAGTGCTGTGCTCCTTTACACCATGCGATGAGGTGATCTCAGTCCTATAGTTCAGGTGTTTCTTCTGATCCTTCTTATGTAAAATGCAGAAATTCTATCTCCTCTTTCACAGATCTGTGGATAGATCTGATGAGGTGGGAAACTCAAGTCTTTCTGCTTTTAGATCCTTTGAACTATTTATCATTCCTCCCTTCCTAGACTTAGAACTCAGTGGCGTGGGTTCAATGTTAGCCATTGTCCTACCAAGGTCTTTCCTGTTTCACCCCTTTTTCTCTCCCTCTTCTGCCCTTTTCCTTATTATCCTTAAAGCAAACTTTAACTACTGTGGGAATTTGGGAAGTGGTTGGGAGGAAACTGAACCAGACAGATCGTTTTTCTTCTAAATTCTTTGTTTATGTCTTGGCTTCTGATAGTCACATGCCTGTGATTTCACAACCTTTCCCGGAGGCAGTGGATATCTCTGGGTTTAGTCTGAATGAGGGAAGGGCTATGGAATATAAGGGAATTAAAAGAAATGAAAACTGTGGGGAACAAAAACACACCAATATATTAAAATACTGTTTTACTCCTCAAATACAGTGGTAAATTCACTTTAAATTTTGAGTCTTTTCTTCTTTTGGCTACGTCCTCACTCATTTTTATGTCTATTTCCTCTTTCTAGATAGAGACTTAGCTCACTCAGACAATGTCAGTGTGTATTAGTCAGAATTCTCCAGAGAAACAGAACCAGAAAGAGATAGAGATAGATGGTCTGATAGATATGCATACCCACTTATCTATTTACCTACTGATCTAGGAAGAGATTTATTGTAAGATATTGGTCCACATGATTATGAGAGCTGAAAAGTCCCATAGTCTAAAGGTGGAGACCAGGAAAGTTGGTGGTGTGGTTCTGTAATTCCAGGCACTGAGAACCAGGAACACTGAGAGTAGGGAAGATTGATGTCTCAGCCCAACAGTAAGGCACAGAGTGAATTCAACTTTCCTTTGACTTTTTGTTCTATTCAGGACCTCAGCGTATTGGATGATGCCTGCTCACACCCCATGTGCTTTACTTACTCAATTCAAATGGTAATATCTTCCAGAAACACTGTCACAGACATACCTAGAAATAATGTTTTACCAACTATCTGGACATCCCTGTGGCCCAGTCAAGTTGGCACAGAAGTAACCATCGCAAGGTGACTGAATCTTTTCTCCTGGCAGGTAGTTTTGTTCTTTACTATTAATGTGGGAAATCTAGATCAGTAATTTTTTCTTCTTTTGGAGAGGACTCTGATGGTCAGGTTTACGTGTCACCTTGACTAGGCAACAGTCTAGTCTGTAGTTATTTAATCAAGTATTAATGGAGATATCGCTGTAAAAGTATTTTGTAGATTTTTGTGATTAAGGCCCATAATTAGTTGACTTTAAACAAGGGAGATTCTCACAGGTTGTCTAGGTCAGCCTGATTCAGTCAAGTGAAAGGTCTTAGAAGCAGAACTGAGGCTGATTCAATCAGGGGAAAGGTTTAAAAGCACAACTGAGGCTTCCCTGAAGAAGAAGAAATTCCACCGGGCAACAGCTTCTGCCCATGCCTGAGAGTTTCCAGCCTGTCCTTCCTGACGGCCTGCCCTCTGGATTTCAGAGTCACCTAGCCAGCCACCACAATCAGGGAAGCCAATTTCTTGCAACAAATATCTCAATAGATAGCTCCTGCTGGCTTCTGTTTCTCCTTGAGTCCAGAATGATACAGGGGGAAAGGAGTTGATGGGTAAAACTAATGTGATACATTGTTTTCCCGTGAAAAAAAAAATTCGGTTCTTAAATGGCTTCAAGTGGATTCAAATGTTGGCCTTGTAGGTTATGCTCTGTATAATTCTCAGTGGCGCCATTCATATACATTATGCCGTAAACGCCACCTCCTGGGGATTTTCCCTGTGGTAGCCTTGGTTTCAGTGCTGTCCTCTGAAGTGGTGAAAATGTGGGAATCTGAGTCACTGTGGATGTCAGCTCTCTTGGGCTTTAGGCCCTTGATGCTGGTTGATTTCTCCTCCACGTATGCAGAAAAGCAGCCCCAGAGTCACCCCATCTGAGAGAATACAATTGAACTCACTTGTTGGAAAAACTGCGGAGGATGAAGGACAGGTCTTCCTCATGAATAATTACTTCCATTGAGGTTATAGAACTGTGTTCCTAAAAGCATGCTATCTTTTGAAGAGAAGCCCTAGAGTATAGAAGAGGGCCGGGAACTGGAATTTGAATTTCTAATTCTGGTGTTGGCAAATAGCATAAATGAGGCTCTCCTGAAGGGTTGGTAGTCTAATCACAAATCTAGCCATTGCCAAGGAGAGTTCCACTTTCCAGAGCCTCTGAGGCTGGCTATTAGCTTAGAGTCGAAGGATCACATTTACTGAGACTATTTACCCTATACTTTCCTTGTATTTTCAACTCTTTCTCTTCCTATTTCTTCCTGACTACCTGATTTTTGTTCATTTCACTTAAATGATTCAGCATGGAACTCACAATTCTGATAAATTATTCTGATAAAAATAGGATTGATTGGCTTATTATAAAATCTCTGTATCTTTATCAGAGCTCCAAAGAAAGTTTTAGTTAAGATGTTTAATATGTCAGAATACCCTATAAAATAATCTAGAAGCACTGAACTAGACAAACTAATTTTAGAAAAACATCCAGCTTTAAAATTCTATCCCACAACTGTCAGTATTGCAGTGTCAGATCACCCAGCACCACATGGGTGACCCCATGGTATGCTGTCTTTTAAAAAGCATGCTCTGTTTCACTATCCCCAGTCCTTTTCTCCATCTGCCTGCTGACCCATGTGGCTTTTTTAGCATCCACCTCAGTGGAAGCCTCATACCTGCCTGGCCAGCAGAAAGTAACACAATGACAGCAGTTTCTGTGGGACTGCAGAGGAGGGAATGGGAAACCTTGGTTGCCCTGTCTTTTTCTGGACAGCTAAAATTAAGATAGAGGACAGCTCCAGGAAAAGTCATGCCCTGGAATTTTCAATTGGCGCACAGCAGTTTAGAGAGTGGGTGAATAAATGGACAATCTATTTCAGGGCAGTTTCCCTTCTGGAAGAAGGGGTAATTTGTGTTAGGGTCACATGCTGGGCAACTATCTGCATAAGAAACCCAAATCCTTTTGGAATACAAACGATTCACCACAGAATCTTGTGATCACTTTCTCAGGAAGGCGAGTTTGTAATGAATCGGGGTCTGTCAACACACTGATCAAGATTGTGTTCATCCCAGTAGTCACGGAAAGTGTGTTCTGGGTGGTAATTGCATCCTTTGAGAGTATACGAGGTTATTTACAGACTAATTTTCATCTGAATTTCTTTCACATTTCCTGACATGACATTTAACTAGTGTAATTTCTTCAAATGATCATGTAGACAGTTATGTTAAGAGACCCCAAAGTCTGTTTACTGAGTTACCACCTAAAGCAAAATAACATTTTAAAAGTAGCAAAAATTTTAGTTTTATTCCCTCCTCCCTCAAAAATGACCTTTGCTTTACATTAAATGGAGAGGAAATACTTTTACTCATTAAAAAAGGAAGTCATCTTTTGATAATCAACTCAGGCTGTGTGGACTCTAATTATTGGGTATATGAAACTTCCAAAAGAACCGTTTTAGGGAGTATCACTGACACAATTAAAACGCATTGGTGTTCTTGAAAGTGGGTAAATAGCCACATCCTTTATCTGATGTCCATGTTTGAGCCTAAACCGTATTAAAGCCAGTAGAGAGGTTTTTCCAGTTATACATGTGGCTGCCAATTTTTATTTTGAGGTTTTAAATATATTGGAACCCCAAATTCACATTAAAAGTTTCATGTGTGGTGCAAAGCTTTCTTCAACCTCTGTGAACTGAAACCAACCACAGCTTCTAGAGCTTTATGATTTTGCACAGTAACGCTTGTGGTAAGACGACCCTGGTGTCTGGCGACAGCGTCTGTGGTGATGTCTCCAGCTCTCTATCTCCAACGCTTCCGCTTGGTGGCTTCTGCGTCTCTGTAGGTAACTCAGAAAATCCGTCTGGCGGAACACCATGGGAGGCGCAACTCGGGTTAAAACCCAGAGTTTGCCGAGGCTATCAATTCACTTGTGAAGTGCTCATTCTGTCGAAACAGAAATTGTTGTAATGAAAAAGAAAACAATTTGTCCACATCCCGGTTTTAAAAAGTTTATTTGTTCGCTTATGGCCTGAAGACCACTCCTTTAAAAAAAAAAAATGGAGCTGGGCAAAGGCGATCAAGGGCACCTCATTATTTGGGGGGGAATTCAAACTTGAAGGCAGCTGACTACCCTGTTCAATAATAGCAATCTCTTTAAACACAGTTAGGTCGATAATGAAATATTTACTGAGGATGCTTCCAGAATGATTTGAAGCCAGCTCTTTGGAGAGCATTGATAATCTCAGGGTAATCTGAGGCATCCGTATGTGAGGTGTCAGTGTGCTGCACTGAGCAGAGCAATGCCTCTGATACGCGTCTGTGGATCATAAATAATAAAAAGCTATTTAAAGAGGTTTCGTAGCCTCAACATAAAATTACCTCTGACTAAAAACAGGACAGGGCAGTTTTCAGTGGGGGATAAGAAAAATGTGATATTTTCGAATATCAGCAGTGAAGATCAGAGCATGGTGAAAGCCCAATTATATCAAATTTGAAGGACCTTTAACAATTTTTTTGTCAAAAAGTAGTTTTTTTTCCCCTCCATGTGCTATAACTTTCGCTCTGTCTTTTGTTAGCTATCCTTTTATTTTCAGTCTCCCCCTTCCCATATCACTAAACTGCTTTAGTTTTTCTGGGACAGAGATTATGGATGGACATTTCTATGTTTTGGTGATCTCATCCTGTGAATTTATTTAAGAAATTCAATTTCTAGAAATATGTATTGCTAAAAACAAGTGATGGGCCAGTTTTGACTAAACTACTGTTTAAATTATCGACGTATATCTCCAGAAAACAAGCTTAATAGCCCATTATGAAGCTTTTCTGAATGAAAAGACAAAACACTCAACCACAGAAATTGTCTAGCAGCACTTCACAGACAATTGCACAAATTATCCAAAAGCAACAGTGACATGAGCTCCATTCCATTTATAATATGACATAGATGATATGGCCCACTGCTTACAGGGCCATATCTCTATTATTTTAAGTAGAAAACTTTAACAAATTCACTCAATTAGAGCCCAGTTTTAATCAATTGCAAACTGGCCAAGGCAATGTCACTTTTTAAAGAAGCAAAACCTTCCTTCAAGCATTTATGGGACTTGCAAGGATCATAGGCATGGGATGAAGCTATAATTCTAAACCATGAATGATGCTTCTGCAAAGATATCTAGGGGCAAGCCTGCCTTGTGCAGCATGTAATTGTGAAGAAAAAAACTTGGGTGGCCTACGGTATGTTACCAAAGGACTGATTAGAAGGGCTTCCTAATAAGTTTATAAATTTCATCTTTAAAACTCAAAATTCTAAACTCTGACAAATTATTGTATAGAAATATTTTGTTTTATATGTTCCTAATCAGTAAGATTAATGTTTTATAACTGGTGAAGCATCAAGATATAGAATACATATCTCATGAAATCTCAAAGAATGAATTATGGCTTTGAATTATTTTTAAAAGGAAAACATATACATGATAATATTGGTCTGCTCACATAAATCTACAGTAATTTCTTATACTTACAATAAAATGTGGCTGAAAATATCTTCCAAATGTTTAAAGGTCTGTATATCATATTATTGACTGCATCAATTCAATTAATCATTTGCAAAATATGTAAAAAGTCTTTGTAAGAATAAAACAGCAATCCTCCGAGTGTGCACAACACAGTGTTTTTCAAGTAAAGGTATTTGTCAATTTCTTAGAAGGGTATTAATGGGTACTTTCATAATTTAATGATCCTTCTTGATGGAATGATCCATCTTGACTGAAGGTGAGGGTCGCAGTTACATGATGCTTCAAGAATCCTTGTACAATTGATCACGATATGTGTGAATCTTGGCATGTGTGTACATATAATTATATACGATTTAATATGTAACATCATATTGAGCATCCATGCCCTGGTTGCAGGAGACTGTTGTCTATGGGTGTTGGAACTGGTGTCTGCTCTGATGTAATTATCCTAATAGATGTCAAAATATTTTTAATATTATTTTGTATAAAACAAGATGATCAACTGTTGATAAGTGACATTGCTTATTCTAATACTCCAGTATATTGAGTGCTAATTTTACTGTTCATGTAAAATTTCATTACTGCCCTACGAAGTGAAAATTTGGGGAAATAGGTTTATAAGCACTAGATAAAACAAAGGGATCATTTTACCATAGTGAAGAGAAGGCTTAGAGTTGAAAGTATGATAACCAGAAGTATGATAACCAGAAGTTGGGTATGTACACATATGATATGTCAGAAAAAAATTGATGTAACTGCCAGTAGTAGTCAGGACCTATGCGATTCACCCTTGCTAAACCTGGGGGGTTGCGTTCATCCCTGAGAAGTTCTGTGGTTGGCAAAACCACAAATCAAAATGTCAGTGTCTTGGGGAAGATGAAGAGTTAAGAATCAAATTTAAAAATCCTTCTCTATCTCTTTTTAAAGTTTCTGAACTGGGCATAAGCAGGTTAAAATTGAATGTCTTTAACACTTATATTCTCCCTTGTTTAGTTTTCACAAGAAGGAAATTGCTTGAATAATGCCTAGTTAAAATGAAAATTCCTGGCATTCTTTTCCCAAGGTCTAGTCATTCATTACCTCTCTCTCTCTCTCACTCCCCTCTCTAATCTATTGGCTGACAATAAATTGATCTCTTTTCTCTGGGACCTGTCCCTGACCATTCTCTAGGTATGTATCACTGATTGCTGTCATGTTTTTGTATTTAAAAGGCTTGTATTAAACCGCAATTATATAAAAAAGAATCAAGCGTTTAAAATTTCCAGCATACAAGTATAAGAGAGGTATTATTTAAACTGTGGTTGTTGAAGATTAAATACAACTCTGTTCCACTCCATCCTCCTTTTTCTTTAGTTATTTAAACTATATATTTGAGGCAAGGATGTGATGATTTGTTTGCTTCTGCGGTGTACCATATCAAATTTGGATAGAATTAGTTGCTCTTTCTCATATTCTTCAACAGTTTCATGTTCTTAAAGTCATTCCTGACTTTATTTACTTAAATTTGCCATTCTAGTGCCACGTTGGAAAAATATGAGAAGACAAAAAAGGACTATTGGGAATAATTCTATTATGGGTGGCTAAATGCTAATTCTACACTGAAGGATACTGACTCCCTCTCTTAGCTTTTTGATTAAAAGTCAACTTTTTATTGTAAATATTTTTTAGGATTTGAGGGTTCAATTATTACTCTAATGTAAACTAATTCATTACTGGATTATAGTTATTGAAAGGTTGATTTTATTAAAGTTTATAAAACTGTATGACAAATGAAAAACTTCAGATGTCTATAAATACTCATTAATATGTTTTACAAAATTATGTTGCTAATATGTATATATAGAGAAAATGGTACCTTTTGTTCATTGTACCAAACTACTTGTTAAGATATTTACCTCTACACTCCCTCTCTGAATATAACCTGGTGAATTTTTTTTTCCTTTGTAGTTATTCAACTCAATTAAATAAGTTTCTAGATTGACATTGAGCATTAGAAAATCAAGGGTCACAGTATTTGATTTGATATTCCTTTAAATTTAAGTCATAACCCAGCTGGATCCCTAAAAGAACTCTGGTTTTATTTCATCCCAACTTGCATTCTATTGAGTTGCTCTTGGAACTGACTTCAGAAGTATTTGGGAACCGAGGGGCAGGTGCAGACATCAGTTAGAGATTGAGGTGGAAGGTGGGATAAAGTTTTTCTCAGGCTCCTCTGTGAGCAATGGGAAATGGCGTTTCCATAGTAATTACAATCTTCCACCTGTAGAAAGGGAACATAATGAGTTGTCATTTCTACTCACTTCGTGGAATTTCTCTAATCCGGTAGTTTCTTAGAAAATCTGGCCTTCCAATTTTTGAATAGAATATAGAATGTCAGCTTACGTGCCAACAGTAGGTCTCCAAGCCTGTATCTCCTTTAAAAAGCCAATTAAGAAAAAAAAAAAAAGCCAATTTGGATTGTGACTACTACGTAACACATTCCAGTTAGGTTCAGAGTTAGAAGAATGACAAACTCAAGAAATCAACTCTGATTTTAGAAGCAATCCTATACCTAAACATCAACCCGCTTTCTTCCGTTTAGAACATGACTGCTTTGTTTGTCCTCTTTTCTTACCCTCTTCGCTCTAGAGATTTCTATAAAATCATGTTTTCATTGTAAAACTCACAGCACACTTTAATTTCCAAGAGCCACGCAGACGTTATTTATTTGCAATTGTGTAAAATTCTTTTCTGTAAAACATTTTGGTGTCTAAAATTTGGAGCTCAGGGAAGTTAAAATATTACCCATCAGCATTCTTGGGAACACAGAAGAGGCTCTGAGAGGTTAAAGTCAATCACTAGAACTAGGACTATGGCCAATAATCCTACACCTGGCAGACTTAAATTGGATTTTAGCCATCTTGTGTACATGATCAGTTCTCGAGAGGAAGGGTTTTTTTTTTTTAAATTTATTTTTATTTAAAAAAATTTTTTTTAACTACGTGGGACACATAGGCAGAGACAGTGGCTGAAATGGAATCCATTGCATGAAATGGCTTGTGTGCTGATTGAATTTAAAATTGGACTTTCTTATTCCCTGATTTTTGCTTCAGAGATGTGTGACAGGGGAGGCAGGTGTCTTGTAAATAAAAAATGTGACTCAGCTATAAAACATGTAATGGGGGGAATAAAAAGCTTCACTGCTCATTTAAAAAAAAAAAAAGAAGAAGAAGACGAAGAAGAAGAGTCTGTGTAACATAAACGGTCTTGGCAGCTTCCAGAGATCTACTTTTGCACAATGAACCCAAATAGCAGGATGCTCTTCTGGTTGTAGCTTTCACTAAATTTTAATGAGAGGATTGAGATAACTTTATCTAAAAAGCAACACTGACATTTCTAAAAATACTTTCATTTATTTACCAAGACTTCCCAAACAATAACATTTTTTTAAAGAAATAGAAATAAAATAAATATCTTCTAAAAGATTCTTTGGTAAATAAGGTAAATTTGTAGTGTGGCAGAGGGACAAATGTTTACATAATACCCCACTTATTATGTCTCACTTAAAAATTTACAGTACAATTTTCATGCAATAATTTGAAAACATTTTAATTTATTTAAATGATTTACTCAAATTACATTATTTTAGAGGGAAGGAGATAAGGTAGCCAACCTCAGTCTCTGTGGGATGAGACCTCATTCTTTTGCAATGTAGCAGATCTAAACATCCTATTTTCAGTATGTATTAGTTTCCTTACTTTAGTTTTTTCCATCAAAATCATACACTAAAATTCGATATTCTCCTTTCAAATAAAGCAAATTCCCTGTTGTCTTGAAGAAAGTTGTTCTTAGCCACATTGAATTTAAAGAGGAAAACTCCAACAGCAGTCAACAAATAAGAAACACACTGGGTACTTAAAAATTCTCTCTTGGGTATTGTCCAAGAGACTCTAGGGACCCAGGGAAATAGAGTATTTTAAGAGAAACAAAAACATACTTCAAAGAGAGAGGTATTGAATTTCTTCCTGAATGTTTTTATGTCTTTCCTCTGTTGAACTAGGGAGTAGGGATTTTAACAGCCTGTATCTTTTCATGGTGGATCTTGGTTGCAAAGCCTTCAAATGATAAAATCACAGGAACATTGGACATTCTATTTGATTCTTGAAAAATAGGACAATGAGCAAACTAAAAACAGAGGGTTTATGGGGGAAAATCTTGACAACAAACAGAGTTCTCAGTAAGAGTACATCAGGTGGGCTCCAGGTCCAAAGACAATCAGATACTATAGGTCTTATAATTTATTTTGTTTCACAAGGAATTATTAAGTATATACTACATTCTGTGATGCTGCAGAGGAAAATTAGAAAACTTTATTCCTGATCCAGAAGAACATAGATTCAAATGATTAGGGGCGCCTGGGTGGCACACTCGTTAAGTGTCTGCCTTCGGCTCAGGGCGTGATCCCGGCGTTCTGGGATCGAGCCCCACATCAGGCTCCTCTGCTATGAGCCTGCTTCTTCCTCTCCCACTCCCCCTGCTTGTGTTCCCTCTCTCGCTGGCTGTCTCTGTCAAATAAATAAATAAAATCTTAAAAAAAAAAATGGTGATGAAAAGCGTGAGAGATGATCTTGAAAAAGGAGCCAGAGATTCTAATGTACTAACACTAATATCAAGATGAGTGAGGCTAAGAGACTCTCAGTACTGTTTTATAACAAACAAACCCCCCAAAACAAAAAATACCCCAAAACCAATTAGTATCTTTGATAATAATTGAATAGATCATATAAGCAACATATTCATTATAGAAATATCACAATAGAAAACAAAACAAAAAAATAGGATATAGACACACAGATAACCTCTTAAATGTTGTCTTTCATTCTCATTTCTGTGTGTGTTCTCATGAATGGAAAAATAAAAAATTGCTTCTCCTTATCTTTCATTATCACATTATCCCATACCACCATTCAGATAACAGAGTTACTTTACACCCTACACTAATGTGAGGTTATATCATAGTCCAAAAATACTACGTTAACTTAAGTGAAAAATGGGATTTTGAAATGTATTAAAATCTTGAGAACAAGATTTGCAAGTACCAGGCTTTCATGAGACAGGACCAGATTCCTAGTTTCCAAGAAGCCAAAGCCTGGAAGACTTTAAGTGAAAATTTATAACATAGACTATAGAGTAATTTCCTGAAGATCTCTTTCCCTTCCAAAATCATGTAAGTACAACTAATAACAAGGGATGGAATATCAGAAACCATGACAATAGAGCAAATAATGTTGTTGCAGCCTCCTTCTAATAGTAAAACTTTGGATGTGAAGGTGATGGTGCTCTGAACAAAAGGCTTTCCAGAGTCGAATGGTGGAGACTGCAAGGATATGAGAGTTTTCACATGGGATGTAGTACTTACAAGCAGTATGAAACATGGCAAGGGAGGGTTCTATGTTGAGAGTCTTGAATATTCAACATGGTACAGGTGACTGAGGCTCCCTGGGTCTCAGGTTAGGAGGGGATTAGAAAATGGCAAGATGGTCGGCCAACCAGTAGAGAACTGGTATCGTAACAAGGCAATCAGAGAACAAGGGTTTTAAGGTAAGAAGTCATGATGGAACCATGAATACAAGTAGTAGATGCAATGGATACAGTGGATACCAGGCACACCAAAGAGCAGGCCAGGCAAGTAAGACAGACAGAGGATTGTGTGTAAAACATATGATTATCTATTGAATCAATGACATCAAGAAAGCCATCTGGGAACTTAGACCATTCTGGAAGAGAAAAATAGAGAATGAGGAGAAAGAAAATCTTGATTTAACTCAGTTGAAATAATAAATTAAATAGAAATAAACTGAAATAATAAGTTATTGTCCATCTTAATTTGTAATAATTTTTTATTATGTTATGTTAGTCACCATACAGTACATCCTTAGTTTTTGATGTAATGTTCCATGATTCATTATTTGCGTATAACACCCAGTGCACCATGCAATATGTGCCCTCCTTAATACCCATCACCGGCCTATCCCAGTCTCCCACCCCCCCTCCCCTCTGAAGCCCTCAGTTTGTTTCCCAGAGTCCATAGTCTCTCATGGTATGTCCATCTTAATTTGAATTATCTTTTTCTTTGCTTCCAAATTGAAATGCGCACTTATGAGCTAAGTTACTTTCAGGTTTCGTCAAAGAAAAATTGTATGGCATCCCAATACTATCATTTATTAATTTTCTAATGTTGACATTTTAGAGCAATTTTCTATTTTAATTAATCTATAATAAATTCCTCATATACATTTTAGTGTGTCTCACCTACTTATAATGATAAATTTCTGGAAGTGCAATTACTGGATCAAAATTCTGATTATTTGAAAGTTCTTTTCTTAAAAAAAAAGAATCCGGCTACTAAATGTGAGGTTTTTATTTTAATTCCAGTTAACAGACAGTGTAATATTAGTTTCAGGTGTACAATATAGTGATTCAACACTCCCATACAACAATTTCCATACATCACAAGCGTATTCCTTAATCCCTATCACCTATTTAGCCCATTCTCCCACCCACCTCCCCTCTGGTACCTATCAGTTTGTTCTCTATAGATATGTTTTACTACCTACATTAAATTTTCTTTCAGAATGGACATACCAACTTATTCTCCAATTAACATTGCCTAAGAGTTTCTATTTCTCTTAACACAGGACAATAGCAGTTAAAATTATTTAACAATGTGAATGGCTATGACAAGGCAATTTAAATTTCATTTCTTGATTGCTAAAAGATGCCAAAGCCTCTAAAATCACTGAGAATGTGTTATAGACTTTCTAAAGTTTCCTTCTGTTTTTTGAAGTAAAATGAAAATATTTCACAAGAAAACATTTGTTTTGATTCTCAGATAGGCCCTGCTCATGTGTCTGAGTCTATCTCTGTTTGCTGGTATTTAATGGAATAGGGGTGGCCTATCTTCAGAAGTGAAGCTAAAACAAGTTGGTTACAAAACTGTGTGAGTCTTCATTCAAACGTGCCCATGATGAAAAGAGAAGGAAAAGTTAAGATTTGCTGGAGTCTTAATTTGCTGCACTATAGGTCTATTTGCCTGAGCGATGCAAGGAAGGAACTTTAGTTGTATGTGCCTCTCTGGAAGCGATCTTTCATTGCTCTTCTGAAAATTTTCTTTTCCATTTTTTGTTGCAGCAGACTGAAGTAAGTTAGAATTGTGTGCCCCACCGCCTGCCTTTCTAATTAGCATTTTGGTGACAAAGGGAAGAGAGTTTAACATATGGATTCAAACTCTCAGTTGAGCCAGAAGTCAGTATACACATATTAAGGCTTTGCCTTCAGAGGATTTTATGGTTTATATTCCCAACAACAATGCATGAAACTCTCTATTATCTACACCTTCACATATTCCAATGTGCAATGACATAGAGAAAAATTTTGTCATTGTGTAAATTTGGATTTTATAGAATGAGGGTGATTAATATTTTATATGCTTTTAAAATTATCTTTTTCTTTTTATATTAACCTACTTGAAAGGTATATAACAAAATTACCCCCAAATTTAGCAGCTTAAAGCAACAAACATTTATGAGCTCAGTGTTTCTGTGGGTAGGGAATTCAGAGGTAGCTCAGTTTGGTCGTTCTGGATCAAGAAGTTGTAGTCAAGATGTTGCCTGGGTTTATAGTTTTCTGAAGGATTCAATCTCAGGATAGCTCATTCACATGACTGTTGGCAGGTAGTGTTATTTCTATGTTGGCTCTTGGTGGGAAGCCTTAGTTTCTCTCAATGTGAGTTTTTCCATAGGCTGGTTTAAGTGTCCTCACAGTATTTATGTTGGTTTGCCCCAGAGCGAGTAATCCAAAATAGCAAGACAGAAGCTTCAATGCCTTTTATGATCCAGCTTCAGCTATTACACTCCATCACTTCTACAATATCCTATTGGTAGCATAAGTTATCCTTATTCATTGCAGAGGAGGACTCTAATAGGATTCCAAAAGTCAGCATCTTGATCCTCTCATGTATGGATGCTATTATCATCCTACTTGGTTGTGATACCCCATACCTGGCTCTTCTATATGGATACTTCCTCACCTCCACATGGGTTTCAACACCCTGCATGGGTCCACCCCTTTGTGAAGGTGCTGTACTCACCTTTACTGGGCTCTGAAACCCAATGCTAGGATTACCTAATATGGACCCCTTCTCACTATGGTAGAACTCTGGCAGTCCACCTTGGCCTACTGGGCCAACTCCCCACCCTTCACTCCCTTGAAAGGACATCTACTTTGTTCTGTCTCACCAAAAAGGAAAAGGAAAGACATGGAAGAATTACCAACAGCATTCCCTGAACAATCAGGAAAACAAGGTTCCAAATATCTGCATTATTACCTAACATTATACTAGAAGTTAGAATAAGATGAAAAATTAAATCAACAGCTTAAGGATTGGAAAGAACAAATCTGAGTTATTATTTAGGAATGATATGGCTCTACATAGAGAAGACTGGATAATTTACAAAACAGAATAACTTACAAATTGTTAGACATAATAAGGGAGTTTAAACAAATTGTTGGCTACAATATCAGTATATCAGTGCATACAAATACATTATTACATTTCTACTCTCCTGCAACAACCAAAAGAAACAAACAAAAATTAGGGAACATAACTAGACAAAAAAACCATAATTTATAATAGTGACAAAAATTTTTTCTTGAAAAAAAGAGCTAAAAAAACCATGCAAGACCAAGAAAAAAATATACAATTATACTAAAAGATGTTAAAGGAGACTTTAATAACAAGCAATAGCTCATGTTGATGGAAAGAAGACTCAATAACAAGTTTTATATCTTCATGTTTCGACCTCTAGAGTTGATGAAACTCAATTAAAATGTTAAAAGACTACTCATGGATTGTTAAGAATAAGGGAGAGCTTGCCTTATCTGATGTCAAGACTTCTCATAGAACTAATACAGAATAACATTAGGTCCAATGGACAGATATATTGAGCAATAAAACAGATTATAGGGCCCAGAACATGTCAACTCAATTGAAATTGAAGTGCAAAACCTAAAAATTTTAGCATTAGGAAACTTTCTTTTTAAATAAGTTATAAAGAGCAATAACCAAGGAACATAAATTATGAATTTGATTCCATTAAAATTAAGAATGTTTCCTCATGATAAAGAAATGAAAAGACAAGTTGCGAAATAGAAAATGTATGCAACATAAATAACTGACAGCATAAAAACATGCCAATTGCTAAGAAGAAAAATAACTAATAGAATAATGGGCTAATGACATAAATAAGTGTGGTAGACAGAAACTCCCACCATGATTCCTGCCTCCTGGTGTTCAAGCATTTGTGTCCCTGGTATGTGGGGCCAGTATAACTTCTAACCAATAGAATTTGGCAAAGGTGATGGAATGTCACTCCCAGGATTATGTTACATTACATGAGACTGTTTTGCTAGCAGACTTGTGCTAAAGACTCTTCTTGCGTGTTTAATACAGTAAGTTACCATTTTGAGAAAGTCCTTATTGCAAAGAACTGTTGGCAGCATTTAGGAACTGGGGGTAACACCTAGGAATTGAGGGTATCTTCCAGCTGTGAGTCATCAAGAAGCCCAGATCCTCAGTCCTACAGTCAAACAAAACATGTCTGCCAACACCTGCATGACCTTTAAAATGGATTCTTCCCCAATTTTGAATGTCTCAGGTAAAAATGAAGTCTATTCATCACCTTGATTGTAACCTTTTGATACTCAAAGCAAAGGATCCAGCTAAGTCCTGATTCATGGAAATTCTGACATAATGATGTTTTCTTTTAAACTACCAAGATATTGGTAAGTTGTTACACAGCAATAGATTACTAATGTAACATGTATTTCAAGGAACTTGAAAGACATATGAACAAGAGAAATATACTTGATCTCGTTAGTCATTAAGAAAACGCAAATCAATACCACAGTTAGATGTCTTTTGCCCATCTAATATATTAGAAAAATGTAAACATCTGTAAATAGCATGTGTTAACATAGTAGTGGATAAAGCAGAACTCATTTCATTTTCTTTGTTAGTGCAAACTGGTTCAACAGCTTTGCAAATCAGCTTGAAATTATCTTGTAAAGATGTGCAGTGAACTTCCTCCCTGGGTGGAGGATCAGAGGTCTGGAATAGGGGAGGAATACATAGGTAATGGAAGTTCATGGTAATGTTCTCATTCTTGTGTTGGGTGGTGACTGACAAATGTTCATTCTGTTATTGTACTTCATATATTACTTACAAATATTCTTTTGAAAGTTTTATGAATGTTTTAAATGTTATATGACTAAAAAGTAATGAAGAAAAATAATAAAAAAGAAAGTTTAAATTGTTTTAAATATTTAAATAGAAAAAGAGACAAACTTTGTTCTTGGGAAAATATCAAAACAAAATACTAACTCCTATCAGTGTGTGCATGTGCAAACATGTTGGGGTGGGGGGGGAAGGAAGAAGAGAAGAAGAGAGCAAAAAAATGAAAAAGTATAAGAAATCAACAAAATGAGGCATAAATAATACCATTAAAATATTCTAATACAGATTTCTAAGAGAAAATATTTATACAATGAAATAATAAATTAATAAATTAATAACAATAATAAAAATAAGTAGATAATATTCACTTTCCTATATCTAAAGCTTGATGTTTCATTGGGCTCTTTCCATCTCAGCATTATATGCTAATACTCCTCCCTTAGAGATAAATACAATGGGCTTCATCCAGGACCTGAAAAAGTACTATATTCCAAAATGTCTTTATTGTGTCAGATAGCTTATGGAAAATACACTAACTTGCTTCCCTTTTTCACAAGAAAGTTGAATGCTGTTCGGAAGTAGATGCCATAAACCTTGATGTTATTGCTGTTGAGTAGTTACTAGAAGGAAATTACTAGAGTGAACTATGACATGACCAGAAATGATATCTCAAATCCATATCAAATTAATCTCTTTATTTTAGTTTTATTTTCTATATGTAGTATAAGATAATGAGATCCCTCAAAATTCTAAAAATCCAGTATTACACACAGTACCTTAGATCTAAGACCACACTAAATATTAAAATTGAGTCTTTGATACATTAGAAATGTCAAAATAGCATTTTTGTTACTTGAAGTCAACTCCACTGATTCAGCAACTCTATTTCTCCACCCATTTTTACAATTAAAAAATATTTCAATGAAATGCTTTATAAATGAATAGCAGAGATATTTTTATTTGTCTATATTTTCCATAGGTCTCCAAATTTATTCATGCACATACACATACATACACAAATACATATATGTACATGTTAATTTTTTTCTGCCAGGTGATTTTAAATAAGACATGACCACTAAAGTAGGCAACTATAACATTTTTTTTTAACCTTAAAAATAAAAGAACAAACTAGGAGTGTCCTTGTATAACTTCAAGATCTGTTTGACTTTCAGGTAAAATCAAAGACTTTTCTATAGTTTATTCCCATTTTTATATTGAGCTTATTTTAGTCTCGGTAGAACTATGATATACTGTTCTCAGTGGAATAAGAAACAAGTAACATGGATGGCTTAATAGGGAATTTGACTTTGAATTTATTTCCTATTTAAGCTTCAAGAAATTTTCACAAAGACTGAAATGTTTTGGACTATTTTTAAAAGAACAAACAGAATTCTCCCTGCTCATACACTACCTACAGGCTAAAAAGCACTCTGACAGCTAAAAAAAAAAAAAAAAAAAAAAAAAAAATCCCTTTGAGATGGCAGAATGGAACCCCAAGTACAGTACTTCCCCTAGCATAATGTCATTGAACAGTTCCAAGTCCTTTGTTCTTTCTAAGCCTACTTTGAAAATGGAAAAGTTAAAGATGTGCATACGATATAATGGAATTCTTTGTGCCCTCTTTTATGAGAATAGGATATTTCATGATTGAAAGAATCCATGAAATTTTGCTATTATAGGTCCATCCTTTTCTTTGAGTTTGAACATGGAACTAGGTTACTTTTTTTGTTCTTCCATGTATTTACAAATCCATTATCAATTCTCTTTGTGATGATTATTTCTCTTTCATTTAATGTCTCCATCAAGATAGATGCAACTTCTGAGCCTCACATATACAAGGTGACCTTCTGTATAACAAAAGAAAATAGATTAAATAGGAAATGATTTGTCCTATAACATGCTTTTCACGTTTTAGCAAATAACAGCAGAACAATTTGTATCAATGGTCCTTAACTCTAGAATGATATAATAGCGTTATTAAAGTGCTTATTAAATACATTTTTGTTATCTAGTTATTTATTGCAAAGGAAGAGATTCTTCACATGTCAATTCATAAAATAATATATTTTTGACCATTCTCAAGTATAACATTTACAGAGACTGTGCAGAATGTAACACAACCCACTTTTTAAAATTATTTTAAGTGGCAGTTTAATCATGGTTTCTGTCAATTTGTAGAATCTGACTGTGATTATAATGAAAAAATGTTTTTTTTTTAAATAAAGACCCCCTTACATTTTTCCCAATTCCAAGTATAAAATAATTTTACTTTGTACATTATTCAAAAGAGTATAGCTAATTACATTGAGTTCCTTATTCTCTTAAAGAAGATTTTACTTTATTATTTAATAGTCTCAATATACCATAATATCAAGCAAAAGAACATCTTAGCCATTTCTAAGCTTGATTCTACACTTAAATCCCTGGAAAATGTAATGCCACGCAAGGAAATAGTTCAATTGAGGCCTGGCATCTGTAACTAAAAGTAATTTTTTTAAAAGATTTTATTTATTTATTCGACAGAGATAGAGACAGCCAGCGAGAGAGGGAACACAAGCAGGGGGAGTGGGAGAGGAAGAAGCAGGCTCACAGCAGAGGAGCCTGATGTGGGGCTCGATCCCATAACGCCAGGATCACGCCCTGAGCTGAAGGCAGATGCTTAACCGCTGTGCCACCCAGGCACCCCAACTAAAAGTAACTTAACCGCTGTGCCACCCAGGCGCCCCAACTAAAAGTAATTTTTATTTGAGATTTACAGATTATGTTTCCATTTTTATAGAAGACAATTATACAAAAAGTATACTCTATTCCTACAGGTTTAATAAACAAACTTTATTTTGTTTTTCTTGTCCAATAGTTCAATATATCTGAAAAGAGACTACAAAAATAAAACTAATGTCTTAAAGTATAATTGATATGTGTTCTTGGCTGGTGTAGACTGAAGGACTTATGGTATTAATTTGAGCTAAGGCTAGATGGGAAGCAACTTGATTTGTTGGTAATGATTCACTACTGGAGCTCATTTACCATATTAAATAGCAAATATTATAATATAGGGGATAGAGATATAATTTCCTCACAGGATGAAGTTATTTTTTAACATATTGCCCATAGCTTGACATGATGCGAATTTATTTCATGAGGACAATGTGTCACCATCTGAATTTTGCATGGAATGTTAACTAGATCAAGGAGTAGCATAGTGTAAATTAAATTCTATCTTGGTAGGCAACAGACATAACTAAACTGGAATAAAATATAAAAGGTCCTCCAGGATTAAGAGCAGTTTAAAATGGTAGAAAAATAGTGAGAATCTAATATAGTCTTGGATTAGATAGGCTGGTAAAATAATTTGTTTGCTTGATTTTGTCCGATTCCTGATTGCCTTTCAACTATCAGTTGTATTTATAAATCTGAAATCCCAATATATATTAGTTCTGTTGCTTAAGATTACCTGTAAATGCCCCTTTAGTCATATGGCCCTTTTGAAGTTTCTCTGGACATGACTAATCCCCTTTCCTTGAGAGTTATTAAACTGTCATTCATAGTTAATGTTTATCAAATCAGCTCGAGTTGAAATGATGATAAAGTTCTTTTGATCCTATATTGCATATTAACTAAATACATATTCCTAATAATTGAGTAGTAAGGAATATTTTAAGACAATTATGATTCACTTGTACATTGTTGGCATTTGTTGGGTGCAACATAAATCACAAATAAATAGAAATATTCCTGGGATTATATGTAAACCTTGATTAATACATTGAAAATACTAGCAACTTTAATACAACCCCAGGATGATAACATTAAATTACTTCTAATGAGTGATTTAAAAGTTAATTGACTACTTTTACAACAGTAACAAATGGAAAAAGATATTATATCCCCAAGCATTTTTCAAAAAATTAATGAGGCAATAAGAGCTATGTAAAGCAGGTAATCACTTGTTAATTGATCTGTTATTAGGATTATATTAAACCTGGAATAATATATTTCCTTCCAGATTTCTTTAAAATAGACAAGGTAGTCACGCCCTTCCTGAAAAATCTTTAGTCTGTTGCTCAGGTAAACAGTTAGCCATTTATTACAATAGGGAGAGTAGTTGACAGATCATTAGTGGAATAAATATATGATCTCTATGAACTCATATCTATCTACATGCACTAACTGTCTTGTGATGTGAGAATACATCACAGCCCTCAAAAGACATTCCTCCAAAGTGTTTGATGGGAAGAGTGTTATGCTGGGGAAAATAAATGCAAAGAAAAATTACCACCCTGTGAGAATTAATTTGCTTTGATTTCATTTGAAAACTTCCAGATATATTCAGCAATATATCTTAGTGAAGCCCACATGTGGGTTAGCTAACAGGATAAATGGAATAATTCACCTTTCAACATTACTTTGTTGGCATCCTTCAAACATTAAAAACTATTAGGATCTATTATAGTGCTTTTACCTTTCTCCCACCTCACTTCCATATTTTAGCCCTAATTATTTCTACAAACAGGGATATGTTTTCAGATATTGCAATTTAATAGATTCATTCTTATCTACACACCAATGTCACTTTCCTTTCATCATATAATTTGAGGACGATACCTAACTTAAGTTCTTTCTTCTCAACCTACACTTGAAATCTGAAATGCCTTTTTCTGATTTGTCTCCCTTCCTTTCATATACTTTTCAGAAGTATTTTCCCCATAGTTTTTCACATAAAATAGAACAAAGCCTTCTTATGGGTTTGTTTTAAAGCTTGAAAGAGCCACAAGATCTGACCTGTCCAAATCAGGAATGTTGTTTTTTTTTCTACCCTAACAAACAAGATCATATTAATCATGTAGTGAACCAATAAAGAGGAATGCCTGATTAACTCCCTGGCCAGAATTAATTACAGCAGGAGCAGTTGTTCTTACAACCTAAATTAGAGCTTGTAAATGATATGGGTAGTCAGTGAATTACTGTTTTTGATATGGGGTTCAAAATGGGCTTTAGATGTATCTTACAGCAATAACAGGTTATCCAGTGGTGATGACACTTAAAAATTTGTAAAATACATTAATCTATAAATACACTAGCCATTTTTTAAAATTACGGCTAAAATAAGTCAGAGTTTATTTTACTTCCTGTGGGCAAGCTAGCTATATTGTTAATTCTTAGTGTTCTTTGTCCCTAATAATTTTATTTGAAGCCTGGGATTGTTAGTGTCAGACTGAACAAGCAGTATTAGAGTATTTCATAGGAGGCATCATAAAATAAAAGGCATAGGTCATTTGGCATAATTATTTTTGCAATCCTACAACTGCTTATTTTAATTTTCTTTTCCAGTAGATTCTTCTCTGTATCCTTTTTTATGAGATTATTTCTTAGTTCAAAATAACAAAGCCATTGTTATTGCTTTTCTGGACACTTATCATTGCATTCTCCTGTGAAACAGTGAAGAAAATTTCTCACCAGTTCTTTTACATAAAAACTTTTTTCAGTTTATTATGATTGATTTTGTGCTGTCCTCAAACTCAACAATTATTTTCCATCTAACCTATTTCTGACAATGTCCTATCAAAATTATTTAGTTTTTATAAATTCTTTTTGTGTTTTTATCATTTATTTTTCCTTATGGTGAGTGATCTGTGGATCCTGAGGTTATTTGTTGTATAATATGACCATTATGAGTTTTGATAATGCCTATTTCATTGTATGATTTTTTTCCTCTTTCTAAACTTTTTAAAAGTAAAGTAAAAAAAATATACTTTTCAATAGTTTGGCAACCTTGAAACTTAAAAAGAAATCACATAATTAGTATTTTGTAATTATATGTATGCAAGATACTTCTATTTAATGATTGGGAGGATTTGAAATGAACAGTCATTCATGTTTAAGAATTTATGGAGATTAGTAAAATTTGTTGTGAGTTGTAATGTAGAGTACATTATTCTAACTTTATTTTGTAATCTTAAAAAAAACTTCCCACTCAAAGATATTTTAAAGCTGAAAGTTTAAAATTTTAAAATAGGAATGATTTTCAGTGATTCCGTCTTCTGGTGATAATGATGTAACTAGGATCAATTCCCCACTGGGATCAATTAAAAATTAGACAAATCTTTATGAAAACAATCTATTTGCAGACATACTATTTACATCTTGTTGTATAGCAAACTAACCCCAAATCTAATGCCTTAAAGTAGCTAGAATTTATTTAACTCACAATTCTGCGGGTTTGGAATTTCGAGTGTCATTCTGGTATGAGCCAGGTTTAGCTGATTATGGCAAAACTCATGTCTTTCAGGTAATGTGTTACTTGAAGCTTCTTGGCTTATTTACTTCATCTGGAATGGGTGGGATGGGGGTCTCTTTCCATAGTTTTTCATTCTTCATCAGGATAGTCTGAGCTTGCTCCTATATTCATTATAAGGCCCCCATGAGCAGTAAGGGTATATTGCAAGGAACAACTGAGTCTTGGGTGTTGAACTCATACAGTACCATTTCTACAATGCTATTTGATTAGCCTAAGTAAGCCCCAAAGCCAGACAAGATTTAAGAGGTGGGGACATAGATTTTGAGATTCCATCTCTTGATTAGAGGAGCTGTAAAATATTGTGACTATTGTTCACCTGGCATAGAAGGATCCCACAGAGCAGTGGAGAATTGCAGATAAGTTCTTGGAAAAGAAGGAAATACAAAATGATTAAGTTGACATTTGGATTTGCCCTTTTCCTTGTTATCTGATAATTCCAGGAAGGATATGGAGAATCCAATATTCTGAGATGTGTTTTCGAAAGCTTTGTGGGAACAGTGAGACAAATGAATATCCAGAGCGCACCAGGGAAAAAGACCTTCATAATTACCCCATGCTATGGAAAAAGACTTTGACCAGTTACACTATAGCAATTTTCCTGGTAAAGAAATTCAGCTTGAATTTAAATTCTCTTTGGAGAATACACATCATGCCAGGACTCAAATAATTTCTATAACTTTTTCACATATAACAGCCAGCATTTAGTTTAAAATAACCGACCAAACAAGCAAAACAAATAAAAACAACAAACACACTTGATCAAAAACAAATAAATAGGGGCGCCTGGGTGGCTCAGCCATTAAGCGTCTGCCTTCGGCTCAGGTCATGATCCCAGGGTCCTGGGATTNTAAAAACAACAAACACACTTGATCAAAAACAAATAAATAGGGGCGCCTGGGTGGCTCAGCCATTAAGCGTCTGCCTTCGGCTCAGGTCATGATCCCAGGGTCCTGGGATCGAGCCCCACATCGAGCCCCACATCGAGCCGCAGGAAGCCTGCTTCTCCCTCTCACACTCCCCTTGCTTGCATTCCATCTCTCACTGTCTCTCTGTCAAATAAATAAATAAAATCTTTAAAACAAACAAACAAAAAACCAAATAAATAAAGGGAAACCAAGAGCAAAATTGACAGTAGAAGGGATTCAGATAAAATCCAAGGACATAAAGAAAGCTCTGCTTAATGTGTTCAGAGAGATAAATGACAAGGTTGAACATTATAAGAAAGAACTAGAAAATATCGATAATGAAGAATGAAAAGGAGAAAATAATTGAGAAATACAGAGAAAAAGATGAGAGATATAGGGGATAAATTGAGAAGCTGTGACATATTTTTTAATGACCGCCCCCATATGAGATATTATCATTTGTGCTGAAGCAATATTTGAAGAAATAATCACTGGAAAATTTCCAAAACTGATAGACATTAAGCCTATCAAAATTTATGTAGAATAAATAAGGACAAACACAAAACTATATCTAGTCATATAAGAGCAAAGAAATGAAAACCAAAGACATACAAAAATATTAAGTTAACTAAAATCAAAAGAAACATTATCTTTAAAGGATTGAAATCCTACAGAATATGCTTTCTGACTACAGTTTAATTAAGCTGGAAATGTACAGTGAAATATAAATAGAAAATTTTCATATGATTAGAAATTAAGCAATGTACTTCTAAATAAGGTATGGATCAAGAAATAACAAACTACAGAAACATTTGAACTGAATGATATTGGATAAAAACTAAAAAATTAAAACATGGCATGTAACTAAAGCCTAATTGAAAAGAAAATGTGTAGCTTTAAATGCATATATTAGAAAAACAACAAAAGATAAAAATTGATAATTTGAGAATCTATTCCATATTGAAGAATGCAAAATAGAAGAAAATAAAATTAGAGCAGAAAGAAATGAAATATAAATAAAATAGCAAACATACAAAGGGAATATGAAAAAGTGAAATGTGGTTCATTTTAAAAGGCTTATAAAATTAAGCCCAGGTGAAACTGATCAAGAAGAGTTAAAATGATAAGAAACAATAAAAACGTGGAAAATATTTGTGTCGATACTTTGAAAAAGATAGTAAGTAGCCAATATATATATAAAAATATTCAATTCTATTATTAGTCAAGGATTTTCTACTTACTGAGGCCTATAGTTCTGTAACAAGATGATCTTGAAAATCTCCTTTACAACTGTCAACTATCCCTGTCTTCAACTAAGAGAATCAAAGGCGTCCAAATAAAAGTCTCACTGGATGCTCTACATCTCTGACTCTTCTTAGTTGCATTCGTAATTCTTATCAGTCAGGATAGCTAAATTATGCTGCAGTAACAAATAATTCCCTGGTGCCCTAAACAACAAGTGCCCTAAACAACAAGGTTTATTTCTTATTCCCACAGCATGTCAGTTATGGTTCCTTAGTAATTTAGCTCATGTCCTCCTCATTCCAGGAGCTACCTGACATAGCAGCCATCATCTGTACTACTGTGTTTATGGCAGATGTCATGGACAGAAAAAGAAAGGCAAGTTAATGACAAATGGCTCCTATTGCTTTGCTTTTATTTAATTTGCTAAAGGAAATTATGGTCATGTCTAACTGTAGAGGCAGGAAATTGCTCTGAAAAAGAACTTTTGCTATTGGTAGACACCATTAATAATTCATACTTATTCAACTCAAAACTTGCCTTATTTTTTCACAGTATTTTCTTCCTCTGACATCTGTTTAGACCTCTTTTCCTTTACAGGCTTTGTCCTCCACCTGTTTCCTCCTTATTTTTCTAGGACTTAATTTTATTAATCTTTCTCTTTTATGCTTTTCTCTATGTTGGCTATGTTTTTTGAAATAAGATGGTCCTATTTTAAACACAAAACAAAACATGCTATAATTGACCTTTCTCATACCTTTTGATATTCCATCATCTTTTTTCTTTCCTTTCATATCCAAGATAATTTTTTTTTATTTGATGGAGTTATTTCCTCAATGTAGAGATTTTTCTCTAATTTTTTTTCGAACATTATATTGTTTCAGTTTTTACATTTAGAATAAGATATGTTTTAAGGTAATTTTTGTATATATTATGAGGTAAAATTTAAGGTTCATTTTTTTCCATATATTCAGTTGTTCCAATTCCATCTGTTAAAAGACTATTCTCTCCTCCCTTGAATTACTCCTCCAACTCCATCTGTTAAAAGACTATTCTCTCCTCCATTGAATTACTTTGGCAACTTGACCTTATAAATGTAGGTCTAGTTCTAGACTTTACATTTTATTACACTGACCTCCAGGTCTATCCTTTATCCCATATCACACTTTCTTGATTACTGTTATCGTAGTTAAGCTATTTAACTCTGTTCTTCTTTTCAACATTTTTTTTTCTAAATCCTTTTACTTTCTGTATAAATATTAGAATAGGCTTGTCAATTTCCTCAAAAAAAGTTTGTTTTATTCAACCATCTAGAGGTCATGAGTCTGAGATGACATAACCCTGGACCTGTGTTGATAACTTGTAATCATGCAGAAGCTGAGACTCAAGTGAACATTGACAAGTATAGAGTTATGGAGAGATATTGTGTCCAGGTGACATCTTTTGAGCCTCTGAATCAAGCAGTTGTTTATTTTTCAGTTTCTTGATGCGATAAATTCTACTTTTTCAACAGACCAATTTATGATATTTTTTTGTCCTTGGCAAATAGTAGTCCTAAATTTTATATTACCATAATAGTTATTCTATTTCAGGCACTTTTTATCTCTTCTAGAAAGCTATACTTTCACTATGAGATCATCTAATTTTAAGAAGCATCTTATCACTAATAGAAAGATCCCAAACTTAATCATGAGATTTAAGACTTTTGATTATTGGGCCTTATAATTTTTATTTTTTAAACATTTTTAAAATTTCAATTAACATATAATGTACTGTTAGTTTCAGGGATATAGGTCTTTCATTCCTCAGTCTTATATAATACCCAGTGCTCATTACATTACATGCCCTCCTAATGTACATCACCCAGTTACCCCATCCTTACACCCCCATCCCCCTCCAGCAACCCTCAGATTGTTTCCTATGATTAACAGTTTCTTATAGTTTGTCTTCCTCTCTGGTTTTGTCGTGTTTTATTTTTTCCTCTATGATACTCTGTTTTGTTTCTTAAACTACATATATCAGTGAAATCATATGATAATTGTCTTTCTCTGATTGACTTATGTTGCTTAGCATAATAACCTCTAGTTCCATCCACATCATTGCAAATGGCAAGATTTAATTATTTTATGGTTGTGTTCTATTCCATTGCATACACACACACACACACACACACACATACATACATACACATACACACATATACACACACATATCACATCTTCTTTTCCATTCATCTGTTGATAGACATCTGGGTTCTTTCCATAATTTGGCTATTGTGGACATTGCTGCTATAAACATTGGGGTGCAGATGCCCCTTCGGATCACTACATTTGTATCTTTGGGGTAAATATACAATAGTGGAATTGCTGGGTTTTAGGGTAGCTCTATTTTCAACTTTCTGAGGAACCTCCATACTGTTTTCCAGAGTGGCTGCACCACTTACATTTCCACTGATGGTATAGGAGGGTTTCCCTTTCTCTGCATCCTTGCCAACATCTGTCATTTCCTGACTTGTTAATTTTAGCCATTCTGACTGGTATGAAGTGGTATCTCATTGTGGTTTTGATTAGTATTTCCCTGATGACAACTGATGTTGAGCCTTTTCTCATGTGTCTGTTGGCCATTTGGATGTCTTCTTTGGAGAAATATCTGTTCATGTCTTCTGCCCATTTTTTGGTTTCATTATTTGTTCTTTGGGTGTTGAGTTTAGTAAGTTCTTTATAGATTTTGGATACTAGCCCTTTATCTGATATGTCATTTGCAAATATCTTCTCCCATTCTATCAGTTGTCTTTTGGTTTTGTTGACTGTTTCCTTTGCTGTGCAAAAGCTTTTCATCTTGATGGCGGGCCAATAGTTCATTTTTGCCTTTGTTTCCCTTGCCTTCGGAGACGTGTCTAGCAAGAAGTTGCTGTGGCCAAGGTCAAAGAGGTTGCTGCTTATGTTCTCCTCTATGATTTTGGTGGATTCCTGTCTCACATTTAGGTCTTTGATGCATTTTGAGTCTATCTTTATGTATGGTGTTAGGAAATGGTCCAATTTCATTCTTCTGCATGTGGCTGTCCAATTTTCCCAACACCATTTGTTGAAGACACTGTCTTTTTTCCATTGGATATTCTTTCTTGCTTTGTTGAAGATTAGTTGACTGTAGAGTTGAGGGTCCTTTTCTGGGTTTTCTATTCTGTTTCATTGATCTATATATCTGTTTCTGTGCCAGTACCATACTGTCTGGATGATTACAACTTTGTAGTAGAGCTTGAAATCCAGAATTGTGATGCCACCAGTTTAGGTTTTCTTTTTCAACATTCTTTTGGCTATTCTGGGTCTTTTCTGGTTCCATACAAATTTTTGGATTGTTTGTTCCAGTTCTGTGAAAAAAGTTGATGGTATTTTGACAGGGATTGCGTTGAATGTGGAGATTGTTCTAGGTAGCTTAGAATTTTTACAATATTTGTTCTCTAACCCATGAGCATGGAACATTTTTCCATTTCTTTGTGCCTTCCTCAGTGTATTTCATGAGCATTCTATAGTTTTCTGAGTACAGATGCTTTGCCATTTTAGGTTAAGTTTATTCCTAGGTATCTTATGGTTTTGGGTGCAATTGTAAGTGGGATTGATTCCTTGATTTTTCTTTGTTCTGTCTCATTATTGGTGTATAGAAATGCAACTGACTTCTGTGCATTGATTTTATATCCTGCCACTTTGCTGAATTCCTGTATGAGTTCTAACAATTTTGGGGTGGAGTCTTTTGGGATTTCCACATATAGTATCATGTCATCTGCAAGAGTGAGAATTTGACTTCTTCTTTGCCAATTTGGATGCCTTTTATTTCTTTTTGTTGTCTGATTGCTGAGACTAGAACTTCTAGTACTATATTGAACAGCAGTGGTGATGGTGGACATTGCTGTCATGTTACTGACCGTAGAGGAAAAGCTTTCAGTATTTCCCCATTGAGAATGATATTCACTGTGGGCTTTTCATAGATGCCTTTAATGATATTGAGGTACGTTCCCTCTGTCCCTACACTGTGAAGAGTTTTAATCAAGAAAGGATGCTGTACCTTGTCAAACGTTTTTCTGCATCTATGGAGAGGATCATATAGTTCTGGTCCTTTCTTTTATTTATGTAGTGTGTCACATCGATTAATTTGTGGTTGCTGAACCACCCTTGCAGCCCAGGAATAAGTCCCACTAGGTCATGGTGAATAATCCTTTTAATGTACTGTTCGATTCTATTGGCTAGTATTTTGGTGAGATTTTTTTGCATCCATGTCCATCAGGGATATTGGTCTGTAATTAATCTTTTTGGTCTTTGTCTGGTTTTGGGATCAAGGTAATGCTGGCCTCATAAAATGAGTTTGGAAGTCTTCTATTCATTTCTATTTTTTGAAGCATCTTCAGAAGAATAGGTATTAATTCTTCTTTAAATGTTTGGTAGAATTCCCCTGGGAAGCCATCTGGCCCTGGGCTCTTGTTTGTTGGGAGATTTTTGATTACTGCTTCAGTTTCTTTGTTGGTGATGAGTCTGCTCAGGTTTTCTATTTCTTCCTGGTTCAGTTTTGGTAGTTTATGCGTCTCTAGGAATGCATCAATTTCTTCCAGATTGCCTAATTTGTTGACATATGGTTGCTCGTAATATGTTCGTATAATTGTTTGTATTTCTTTGGTGTTAGTTGTGATCTCTCTTCTTTCATTAATGATTTTTTTTGGGGGGGGAGGGTCCTTTCTTTTTTGTTTCTGATAAGTCTGGCCAAGGGTTTATCAATCTTATTAATTCTTTCAAAGAACCAGCTCCTAGTTTTGTTCATTTGTTCTACGGTTCTTTTGGTTTCTATTTCATTGTGTTCTGCTCTAATCTTTATTATTTCTCTTCTCCTGCTGGGTTAGGCTTTATTTGCTGTTCTTTCTACAGCTTCTTTAGGTGTAAGGTTAGGTTGTGTATTTGAGACCTTTCTTGTTTCCTGGGTAAAGCTTGTGTTGCTATATACTTCCGCTCTTAGGATCACTTTTGCTGTATCTCAAAGATTTTGAACAGTTGTGTTTTCATTTTCATTTGTTTCCATGAATTTTTTAAATTCTTCTTTAATTTCCTGGTTGACCCATTCATTCTTTAGTAGGATGCTCTTTAGCCTCCATGTATTTGAGTTCTTTCCAAATTTCCTCTTGTGATTAAATTCCAGTTTCAAAGCATTGCAGTACAAAAATATGCAGGGAATGATCCCAGTCTTTTGGTACCAGTTGAGACCTGATTTGTGACCCACTATGTGATCTATTCTGAAGAATATTCCATGTGCACTTGAGAAGAATGTGTAATTTTGTTTTAGGATGGAATGTTCTGAATATATCTGTAAAGTCCATCTGGTCCAGTGTGTCATTCAAAACCTTTACTTCCTTGATCTCATGCTTAGATGATCTGTCCATTGCAGTGAAGGGGGTGGTAAAGTCCCCTACTATTATTGTATTATTATTGATGTATTTCTTTAATTTTGTTATTAATTGGTTTATATAATTGGCTGTTCATGTTAGGGGTGTAAATATTTACAATTGTTAGATCTTGTTGGAGAGACCCTTTAATTATGATATAGTGTCTTTCCTCATCTCTTATTACAGTCTTTGGTTTAAAATCTAATTTGTCTTATATAAGGATTGCGACCCCAGCTTTATTTTGATGTCCATTAGCATGATACATGGTTTTCCACTTTAAATCTGGAGGTGTCTTTGGGTCTAAAATGAGTCTCTTGCAGACAGCATGTCGATGAGTCTTGTTTTTTATCCAATCTGATAGCTTGTGTCTTTTGATTGGGGCATTTAGCCCATTTACATTCAGAGTAACTATTGAAAGGTATGAATTTAGTGACATTGTATTACCTGTAAAGTGACTGTTGCTGTATACTGTCTCTCTTCCTTTCCAGTCTATGTTACTTTTGGGCTCTCTCCTTGCTTAGAGGATCCCTTTTACTATTTCTTGTAGGGCTGTTTTGGTGATCACAAATTCTTTTAGTTTCTGTCTGTCCTAGAACCTTTTTATTGCTCCTATTTTGAATGACATCCTAGCTGGATAAGATATTCTTGGCTGCATATTTTTCTCATTTAGCACCCTGAATATATCATGCCAGTCCTTTCTTGCCTGTCAGGTCTCTGTGGGTAGGTCTGCTGTCAATCTAATGTGTCTACTTGCAGGTTACTGACCCCTTGTCCCGAGCTGCTTTCAGGATTTTCTCTGTCTCTGAGATTTGTAAGTTTCACTATTATATGTTGGGGGCGACCTATTTTTATTGATTTTGAGGGGTGTTCTCTGTGCCTCCTGGATTTTGATGCCTGTTTCCTTCCCCCAATTAGGGAAGTTCTCATCTATAATTCGCTCCAATATACCTTCTGCCCCCCTCTCTCTTTCCTCTTCTTCTAGGATCCCTATTATTCTAATATTGTTTCACTTTATGGTATCCCTTATCTCTCTAATTCTCCCTGGTGATCCTGTAGTTGTTTATCTTTCATTTTCTCAGCTTCTTTATAATTTTTAAAGCACACCTTTTACCCTCCCCTGCCTCACCTCACATAATGTTTGGGATAATTACATTGCCTTTCTCATTTTTTTCTCCATTATACCCTGAACTAGCACGCCTTTGAATTTTTGTTATTGTTGTTTTGCTGCTTTAGAAAAGGGGCAATATCCTTCACCATGATAATTGTCTCTGTGTCTTGCTTCTTTTATTGTCATTAAGGCTATACTAGCAGCATGGCAGAGCTGCCTGGTGCCAGCTTGCAGGAGCCATGGGTTAAATATTCAGAACGTTTTTAATGTACTTACAGCACTTACATAATTGACCATGATGTAAGTAATCACACTATGAATATTGGCAAATGCTAAAAATTAGGATTCCCAGTGTCTTGGTCTTTTGGACATCTATAACACAAATACCATAGACTAGGTCACTTTAACAATAATTTTTTTTTTTTTCTCTCACAGTTCTGGAGGCTGGAGAGTCAAAGATCAAAGCACATAATTAGTGTCTGGTGAGGGCTTCCTGTTTTATATATGACCATCTTCTTGCTGTACCCTTATATTGTTGAGTGGGTAAAGGAGATTTCTGGAGCCTCTTTTATAAGGGTACTAGTTACATTCAAGAGGGCTACACTCACTGTTATGATCTAATCACCACCAAAGGCCACATCTGCAAATATCATCACATTGGGGATTAGGTTGCACTTATAAATTTAGTGTGGGGGACATAAACATTCAGTCTATAGCACCCACCTACTCATTCATATAGTAAAGTGGCTCACCTGGCTCACCAATATGCCACTGTCTGTAATAGTTATGGGTACTCTTATTTTTGTTTTATGCTGTTATTGTTCCATTGAAGTCTGTCTGGAGAACCTGTTTCTTTAAGTAATGTGAATACCACTAAGCACTAACTTATCTCAAGGGTCTTGAATTTTTTCAGTGTAATTAACCCCCTGGGTGCAGGGAACTATCTTCTTTAACAGGTGGGTGCTCAGGAAGCAACCCCTCACCTTTGAGGATATATGTGATCTTGGGAGGTCAGGGGTTGCTATCCAAAACTGATTGATGTTAAGCAAAGCTTGGCAGACCTGGTGTGCTCTGCTCATGCAAATTAGCCAACCGATAAAAAGTTTGTGCAGTCAGTTTCAACTGAGCTTAGCTGACTGGGACTAAGTTTACTAAAGATCTTTTCAGAAGGACAGTTATCCTACATGTGGTCCTTATCAGGTTCCTTGTTATTAATTGATGGTTAATAACATGTTCTATTCTACCTATTCTGTTCCCATGCTAATCTAAGCTTCTTCCTCAGTTTGTGGGTTCAAAACAAAACCTAAAATGTATTTTCCCTACATTTGCAATTGCTGAACAGTTCATAATTTCATTGAGTTAAATTCTTTCTCATGCTTAGATCTTATTCAATGCAATATGCTGAATATTACTTATCTAAGAATTCTCCTTCTAAATCTCAACATAGACTTTATGAATCAGCTCCCCCAATACCTCACTTATCAGTGCTCACCCATCATTGGGCTACATTTGCTGGGGATGAGAGGCAACATGTAGGAGAACTAGAGCTGGGAGTGTGATTAGAGCTATGACCCTTGGTCATCACTATGGGCAAAGGTCCTCTTGCCACCAGCCTCTGTGACAAGAAAGGTTGGTCAGAGAGAGCATTTATTTTGAGGCAGGGAAAGGAAAGAATGAATGCCTACTCTGACCTGAATTCTTAACCCCAGCAAAACCATACAGAGTTTGGCTTAGTGTGCTGCCTGGGCTGGGGTGGAGTGGACTGTTCAACTGACGTTTGCATAATACTTCTGCCTCGTGGGAATTGGGTCACTTGCTTTTTTCATTACTGCTGAGGATGGCGACCTGAGACAGGGAGGTCTCAGAATATGGAAAAATTAGTTACCTTCTCTGGGCAGTATTAATTTTAGCTTAGTCTTTTTGCAGTTTTTTTTTTTTTTAATTAGAGAGAATGTGCAAGCAAGCACAAATGGGGGAGGGAGGGCGAGAAGCAGACTCCCCGGTGAGCAGAGAGCCCGATGTGGGGCTCCATTCCAGGATCGTGGAATGGTGACCTGAGCTGAAGGCCCACATTTAACTGACTGAGACACCCAGGCGTCCCAGTCTCTTAAGGGCAGGGATCATCTTCATCTAGATGCTCTTCTATTGAGGGATGGTTATATATATATATGGTCTTTGTGAGTTCTTGCATACAGAAACCTACTGGGGAAAACAAAACAGAAGGTGGGTTCTGCCTTTTTCAGATTTGCCCATTGTTTCTTGAATATTCTTTTTTCCCTGTTATCATTTTTTTCATTTTTTGGTGTATATGGGGAATTTGTTTTAAAATAAAAATTACTTAAAAATTAATTTAAAAATTAATTATTTTAAAATAGAAGAGAAGGAAGAAGTTTGCATGGGGATGGAGGGAATTAACTAGGATGGATTTTAAAAATTTAGACAGGATGATATTGTCTATTTTTGTCTGACCCTTTGTAATGGTTTTGAGGACTCGAATTGGATGGATCCTTTTTCTCATTGGAAGCTCTAATTCTTTCAAGTACAATCGCTGTCAAACTCCCTTACAGCCTCTAGACTCTTGAGAAGATAGCAAAGCATAAAGATATATTCAGGTAATTTATCTGACTTCATGAAATTAGGGGGGTCATGTGAGAATGGTTTTAGGATGATGTAAAGGATCATATCACAGGATATGGATTCTGAACCCATGTATATTCACACATTTAACTTCAAATTCAGAAAACTTAGGTTTTCTGAATGAGAAACCTCCACTTCCCTTTTTCCCACCTTCCTATTTAGCTTTTCTTAGNGTCATGTGAGAATGGTTTTAGGATGATGTAAAGGATCATATCACAGGATATGGATTCTGAACCCATGTATATTCACACATTTAACTTCAAATTCAGAAAACTTAGGTTTTTTTTTTTTTTTAAAGATTTTATTTATTTATTCCACAGAGATAGAGACAGCCAGGGAGAGAGGGAACACAAGCAGGGGAAGTGGGAGAGGAAGAAGCAGACTCATAGCGGAAGAGCCTGATGTGGGGCTCGATCCCATAACGCCGGGATCACGCCCTGAGCCGAAGGCAGATGCTTAACCGCTGTGCCACGCAGGTGCCCCAGAAAACTTAGGTTTCTGAATGAGAAACCTCCACTTCCCTTTTTCCCACCTTCCTATTTAGCTTTTCTTAGCCCATAGAGTCCTCTCAGAAGGCCTAAGAGCTATAGCAGCTAATCTTAGAAAACATTTTTCATAGAAAATGGAGATGTTTAGAAAAAAATCAATCTATTATTCTACTTAAAACTTTGTTATGCTCCATACAGATATATTTTAATCCCCAATAATGAGTGGAGTGTGATTTTCTAATTTTAAATGCTTATATGTTTGGGAATATGAGTGAAAACATACTAATTAACAATAACAACAACAACAAAAAAACGAGAAACAGTTTCACTCACATTTCTTGAAGAATTCATACTGTCTTCATAGATAGAGCCCTGTTCTTCGGTTCTTTACTCCCACTAAACATGAAGACATTTTTAAAAACAATATTATATTGTAGGGTGGAAGGTCTTTTTTTCTATAGCTTAGAGGGGTTATTTGTAAACTAAAACTAATTTCCTTTNTGATTTTCTAATTTTAAATGCTTATATGTTTGGGAATATGAGTGAAAACATACTAATTAACAATAACAAAAAAAAAAAACACGAGAAACAGTTTCGCTCACATTTCTTGAAGAATTCATACTGTCTTCATAGATAGAGCCCTGTTCTTCGGTTCTTTACTCCTACTAAACATGAAGACATTTTTAAAAACAATATTATATTGTAGGGTGGAAGGTCTTTTTTTCTATAGCTTAGAGGGGTTATTTGTAAACTAAAACTAATTTCCTTTTGGTCAGATTTTACACACTNAGGGGTTATTTGTAAACTAAAACTAATTTCCTTTTGGTCAGATTTTACACACTTTTAAAAAGTAGTTTAGGATAGATAGATTATCCTTTAAGCAAATTCAGCACCTGAAGATAGATATATAGATGTAAGAAATTAGGAGATTTTCACTTTAATGAAAAGTTTCCACCAAGTTATTTATAGAGAATGCTATGGTGTGTCACCTAGAACTCCTTCAGGGATCAGTTCCTCTACCATCACAAGAGTTACCTGCAGACTGTTCATAGTTATTTCCACACTTAGGAGTTGCTCTCAGCTGAAGACAGTTGTGCACCCCATGTTTATGCTCTTTTCCCTTGAGCAGTTTTATATATTGACTGATTCATGTTGGGAATAAAATGTGTGCCCCCTTTTTTGGGGGGAGAGACAACTATAAACCACTGCAACTTCAGAAGTCTCCATGGAATTGGCTGAGTTTTTGTTCCAGTAGCATCACAGCTCAGTTTATTCCTCTGTCCATTCCTGTTTGCTTCGTTCCTCCACAGGTGTTAATCCTAAGCAAATTAAAATTTTTGCAATCAAATCTTTGTTCCAGATTCTGCTCCCCAGTAAATGAAGACTGATGAAAGAGAGTTGGTACTAGAATTGG
>NC_048218.1:33295829-33308591 GCF_002007445.2 Ailuropoda melanoleuca
TCGTTCATAGTAGTCTCATGATCATTTGTATTTCTGTGATATCAGTAGAAATGTTTCCTCTTTCATTTATAATTTTGTTTAAGTCTTCTCTTATTTCCTTAGTCAATTAAAGGTTTGTCAATTTTGTTTACTTAAAAAAATAGCTAAAGTTTTAAAATCTTTTTTGTTGTATTCTTATTCTCTATTTTATTTATTTATAATCCAATCATTTTTTCCCCCTTCTACTAATTTTGAGCTTAATTTGTCTTTCATTTTCTAGTTCTTTGATATATAATGTCATGTTGTTTGGGATTTTTTTCTTATTGTATGCATTTATAGCTGTAAAATTTACTCTAAGAATTGGTTTTGCTGCATTCCATAAGTTTTGGTATGTTTTGTTTTCATTTCTGTTTGTTTCAGGATATTTTTTTAATTTCCCTTATGATTTTTTTTCTTTGATCCATTGGTTGTTCAGGAGTGTTTCTAATTTCCATTTTTAAAAAAAAATTTCCAGCTTTCTTCCTGTTACTGATTTCTAATTTCATACCATTGTTGTTGGAAAAAGTACTTGATATAATTTCTGAATTTTTGAATTTATTGAGACCTATTTTTTGTCTTAACAGATGATCCATCCTATAGAATGTTTCCTGTATACTTGAAAAGAATGTGTATTCTGCTGCTGTGAATGGAATATTCTATTTAAGTCTGTTAGGTCCATTTGGCTTATGGCATTGTCCAAATAAATTGTTTCCTTATTGATTTTATATCTGGATGATACAGTCATTGTTGAAAGTGGGCTTCAAATATTATGTTTATTTCTTCTTTTAGTTCTGTTAGTATTTTCATTATAGAATTGTGTGGTCTGATGTTGGGTGCATAAATACATACAATTGCTACATCTTCTCATGGACCAGTTTCTTATTATGTAATTACTTTTTTATTTCTTGTGACTATATTTAGCTTAAAGTTTATTTTGTCTGATATAAGTATAGCTATCCTTGCTTTATTTTGGTTACCATTTGCTTGGAATATCCTTTTCCATCTCTTCATTCTTGGCCTATCTGTGTTAAAGCTAAAGTGAGTCTATCCGAGGCAGCATTTCTTTGGCTCTTGGTTTTGTTTTGTTTTTAATCCAATTAGACATTCTATGTTCTTTGATTGAAAAGTTTTATTCAGTTATGTTTAAAGTAATTATTGATAGGCAAGAAATTATTGCCATTTTGTTATTTGTTTTCTGATTGTTTTGTAGTTGTTTTCTTTCTCTCCCTCTCTTGCTGTCCTCTTTTATGATTTGATGATTTTTTGCGGTGGTGTGGCTTGGCTCCTTTTTTGTAATCTTTTGTGTACCTACTGAAGGTTTTTCCTTCTTATGGGGTTTACATAAAATAGTTATCCTATTTTATGCTGGTAACAACTTAACTTTGAATGTAGATACTCTATACTTTTACTATCCTGGCCTTTACATTTTAGGTGATTGTTGTCATAATTTGTCTTTTTTATATTGTGTAGCTAATAACAAATTATAGCTGCTTTTAATAAGTTTATTAAACTAGAGTCACAAGTGATTAATGCACCACCAATACAACATTAGAAAAATCTGACTTCTATATATTTATCTTTACCTTTCACACATTCACTTATTTTTGGGATGTTAACGATCATCCTTTCATTTCAGCTTGAAAAATACCTGTTAGCAAGTTTAGTTTTTCTGTTTGGGAAATTCTTTCTCTCTCCATTTCTGAAGGACAGTTTTGCTGGATGGAGTATTTTGGTTTACAGTTTTATTCTTTCAACATTTTGAATACACTATCCCATTCTCTCTTGGCCTGCAAAATTTCTGTTGAGAAATCTGATCATCTTATGGAGGTTCCCTTGTATGTGATGAGCCACTTTTTTCTTGCTACTTTCAAAATTCTTTCTCTTTGGCTTTTGACAATTTAATTATGTGTCTTGTGGCCCTTTTCAGGTTCAAACTATCTGGGGTCTTTTGGGTCTCGTGAATCTAGATATCCATTTTCTCCCTAAGTTTTTGATATTTTTAGCCATTATTTCTTTAATAGACTTTCCGTCCTTTTTTTCTTTCTCTTCTCCTTATACAATTCCTATACTGTGTGTTTTACTTCCTTTTAGGCATCCCATTAGGCATTTTACCTTCCTTTTCATTTTTCTTTTCTTTTGCTTCTCTGACTAGATAATTTCAAATGATCTATCTTTGAGTTCACTGATTCTTCTAATTATTGAGTCTGGTATTGAATACCTCTGTTGAATTCTTCAGTTTAGTCATTGTTTTTTCCAGCCCTAAGAATTTTTTTAAATGATGGTTTCTATTTCTTGTTTGAATTTATCATTTTTTTCATTCATTGTTTTTCTATTTTGTTTAGTTGTCTCTGTGTTCTTGTAGTTACTGAACTTTAAGAATATTATTCTGAATTCTTTGTCAGACAGTACATTGTTCTCCAGACTTTCCCATTGTTGTGAAGGTCAGTGGTGACTATCTTCCGAAGGCCAGGACTGATGGCAGAAAGATGCTGGTATATAATACTGGAAAGAGAGCAGATTTTCCATTGACAGCTGGGGACTTAAAACACCCCTGATAAAATGAGAAATATAGAATCCTGAAATAATACAGGTTAGATGGCCATGCTACAAGGTCAGAGTGGCAACCTAGGAGGCTGAGTCACATGGAAATACAGAGATGTTTGATTGAACATGGTAGGCTTAAGGAAACTATAAAGGAGTAGCTGACAAGGATACTACTCAATTTATAAAAACCAAAGGAATTAAAAAATGAATAATCAGGAGGCTGACGTTTGTTCCCTCCATAACAGGTCATAATCTTTTGCCCAGTTTAATAATATGAGCTAATTTTAAGTTCCCCCTTACACTGACTGAAAGAAAGGCTAGTTGCCCAGAAGGAAGAGACTTGCAAGACCAGAGCTAATGTACTGTGCTGTAATGATTCGGAGTCCTTATTCAAAGGGACCTACATCCATTTACTTGAATAACCATACATTGGGGAAAGGGAAATAACCAGACATTTGGAGAACAGTAAGGCATAGAATTTGAGTTGATGTTGACACTCAAGTGCCTGATCTCCTTGTTAGAGTAGAGCATTTAGAGGCCAGATAATAAGCAAAATCATGTACACTGAGGACATGAGCCCACCTACTAGACCTTTCGCTGGCTCTTCAAATGCATACTTAAAATACAAAGACTTTTAACTTCATTGTCTTGTGGAATAAGAACTACTGGAATGAAGAATACCAAGTAGATACCTCTGAAAGTATTCCTGAAGCTGGCCAAGATGGTAAAAAATCAGACAGATCCTGTACGGTGACAGTGGATCACCACAAACTACCACAAAAACAGCCCCAATTGCAGGTGCTTTAGCAGATATAATGAAATTTTAAATAAAGACAGAATCAGAAACAGGAGCATGCCAAGGCAAAAGGAAATATGTAATACTGATTCTGTCTTTACTAAAAAAATTGATATTTTGTTTATTATAGATTTTTTGATGATTTTTAAAAAATTGCATTGAAATATTATTTATCTTGATTATTGAATTTTTAATGTTCCCTTAAATTTTGTGTCTGATGCAAGTGTCTTACTAACCTCACTCTAGTCTTGTTTCTGTATAACAGGGTTTCAGGAACTTGGTAGGCAGCCATTGTTCTGATGAATGCATTATTTCTCATTTCTAATGGCAAAGAGAATGAGAAGTTAGCATTCACATGTGATAGACAAAAATAAACATTTGTATTTCTTTCTCAAGGCTACATTAATTTTCTTATCCTACGTCATAAATACAGCCTAAAGGGAACTGGTTGATTTTAGCAATCCATTTAATATCACATTAGTCCTCTGTTTCAATGTCGTTCTACTAAGCAGACTGGAAGAAGCAGAAGTATTTATGTGGGTGGCCTTGCTAAGACACATGTATTCCAGAGTGTGGGAAATACACCCAGTGAAGATTCAGGGACTTCTTATATCAGTGAAGTTTGTAACAATTCAGTGACCTAATATATATGTCAGATTATTTCCATAGTAAAAGACAATTTATTGTATCTTTCATGTCACACCACTAAGAAGGAAAACACTGTCCTCATAAACAAATGACATGGAGGCCAACAGCTTTGAGTTGAACATGGAAACAGGGAAGCATTCTGCAGGAGCTTCTGGCTAGAGTACAAGTAGCTCTGCCACATGAACCCGTTGCTTGAAGATCATACAGAAATCTCTATGATATTAAAGTTGTCTATAGTAGGCATGAATCATCCATGTAGAGTTATGGCATGACTCAAGTGGAGACTTATAATGTAGGCCCTTCAGTGTTCTGGAGCAAGGCTTTTCCATCTGTAACAGAAAATTAACTTCTATTAGATTAACAGTTGTGACATGCTAGGAGTCTTGAAGAGACTGAGAATGTAAATGGAAATCAAATAACCATGTGGAGCTGGATTCTGACAAACTCATCTAGTCATAGGTTGATCAAGCCCAGTGGCAATACATCATGGCAGAATTTTTCATGAACAGGGCCAGAGGGTACAAGTAAGCAACACAAGCAGGTGGCTCAGACTACCTATCATCTACCACTATTGCATCAGAATGTCTCATTTAGCATGAGCCTATGGTGTACGGGGAATTCATTATGAATAGCTTGTAAAAGAGGTAAACGCTGAGCTCAAGTCATAGATAGGTTGATTTTATATGTTGACTAAAAATCAATGTGCTGTGCTACAGACCAGCATAAGGGTAGGCCTGAAAGACAAAGGTGAGGAGAAATCCTCCCAATGGATATAAGTTTGAGCAGTACCCATCTAAGTGGAAGAAAAGTGGCTTGAAGTTAAAATATATGCGGGTTCATGGGCAGTGACCAATGAATGAGGATTGATTAGGGGCTTGGAAGGAGAAAATATTGAGGATTGGACAAAATGATTTCTGGAGGGATGAGGTCTATAGACAGGCCAATGGGAGGCACAAAGTATAGGAAAAAAACCAAACAAACATGTAATACATGATAATTCCTACCATAGATGAGCCATCATAGAAGAAGCTCTACAAAAAAATCAAATTGACAGGATATCTTGGCCAGTGGACACCAGCTACCCAGTTTGGCAAAGGGGGAGCATAAATGGAATAGTCATGAGTGGCAGGGATGTTGATCAAGCCTGGGTTCAACTGGATGGGCTTCCATTCAGTGAGGCTGATGTAGTGACTGCTGCTGCAGAATGTACAACTTTCCAGCAACAGAGAACGATGCTGAGCCATTAACAAGCACCTTCTCTCAGGAGGCCAACAAGCTATTTGGTAGCAAAGTGATTTCACTGGACCCCTAGTACTGTAGGGCAGCAATTCATCTTAATTATATCAACGCATGCTCCAGATATCAGGGTTGCCTTATCTACAGGACCTCATCCAGCTCCATGTTCCAAAGGTTTATAGATTATTTGTTTCACCAGCATAAAATTCTGCTTAATATTGTTTTGGATCAATGAGCCCACTGTAGAGCATGCAGAATGTGACTGTGGGCATATGGCCACTTCATTTGTCTTATCATATACTATGCCATTCAATTTTTTTCAGCATGACTGAGAAATGGAATGGAGATTTGAAAGTGTATCTGAGGCACCAGCTTAGAGATGAGGTCCTCTAATACTGGTATCCCATCTTCCAAAATGCAGCAAAGAATTTAAATCAGTTACCGTTATATGATATTATGTACCCAATAATAATTCATTCACTTGAGAATAAAGGGGAAGGAATGGCCCCATATAACATTATTCCCAATAACCCACACAGGGAATTTGTGTTTTCCATCCTCTCATCCCCATAACTTTGGACTCTGAAGGTCTAGAGGTCCCTATTTCCAAAGAGGAATGTTTCCACTAGGGAAACAGTAAGTGCCCCATTACACTTTAAGCTATGGCTGTTACCTCATTGCTTTGAGCTTCTTTTATTAAAAGACCAGCCAGCATAGAAAGAGGCACTAGGGAAAGTAGGGAGATTGATGCTCGTCACCAGGAGGAGATAAAGCTGGTGCTATATAATGGGTACAGTTGGGAAGGATATGTTTCACATTCTGGTGATATAATAGGCCATCTCTTAGTACTCCTTTGCTCAGTTTTGAGAGTACATGGGCAACTGCTGAGCATGCATAAGACTAGGGACTCTTTCTCATAAGGTATGAGAGTCTAGATCACCAAATAAGCCGCTCTTATTGTCAGGAATTAATCTAGAATGGGTGATAGAAGAGGGAAATAATATCAGTTGTGGTTCCTATAGCAGCAAGAGCTGGAGTTCCTTCCACGAACTTTCTTATCATAAAATTTCCTAGAAGAGACAAACTTGAATCTTGGAGTAGCTGTAGCCAGATGGGGCACATTTACCATCTGAGTTAATGAATCTGAGTGGCACAAGGAGTGGTTACTAGTGGATAGTATGGTGCATTACTCAGATTCCTTTTCAGGAATGAGACATACTATCTCTGTTGCAATGAAGAATTGCTGCTGAAGGCAAATGAATATCTCAAAATTACCCATTTTCCATTGATTGGTTGAAGTGGGAGTACAAAGCCTAGTCCCCTTGCCTTAAATGTGGACAGCTCTGAAGGGATGTCCAAGCTCCATAGCATCCAATTGACTTAACTGAATCTGTTACAATTTTGTGACAGCTTAATTTTTCCCTCTGACCAATCTGATGCCCTTCAAACACTCCCAGATATTGCTCCAAGACCACACCCTAATAAACTTCCTACCTGCAAATCTCTGATGCTCAAAGTCTGTTCTCTGGGGAAGTTGACGTAAAATAGGATTTCTTCAAATTGCAGGATTCATTTAATGTAAAATAATTTAAAAAGTTTTGCACATAAATGTTGAAAAGTAAATCTATTGCATAAAGTAAACTTCTCTTCTTATATACTTTTTACTCTGACTTTTTCTGCATTACTTTTTCTGCTTCTATTTTCCTTTTAGCAATTTAATTAACTTCAAACATCATGGCAAAAATAAAATTTAGGTTTCCCCACCACCACCCCTAGGCCTCATGACTAACCAATCATGTGAACTTGGATGAATTAAGTTTCCCTGGGTAAGAGTTGATTCATTTATTAGTTGAGGGGTTTATACTAGGTGATTGATCTTAAAAGCATCTTAGAACTTTGCAAGCTAAATATTCTCCTTTTCACTGTATTTTAATACTTCAAATGTCATTGCAATTTGGATTACAGAGTTACTGAGTACAAAGGGAAAATACTAAAGAAATGTTTGAACCCTATGGGGTAGGGGTTTGGTCATTCTAAAAATAGGTGCGACTTGTATGAACATTGTTTACTAATGCTAAAGAGACAAAGAAAGATTTCCCCATAGCAGATGACTTGCTACAGGCCATGTAACAATAATGCAAATAATTTATTATATTCTTCAAGCACCTGTAGTATTTGTGATGTAAGAATTTGTAGACGGGAGTGAATTCATGATTCCTTCAGCAACCACTCACTGTGTGCTTATTTTGTGGCCAGACTACACTAGACCCGGGGGAGATAGAGATTAATAAAATGAGATCCTAATTCTTGAACCACTCAGAGTCCAGTGGGAGAAACTGACATATACACGAATATTCCAGTAGAAAAGATCTGCTATAATAGAGTATAAACAGAATGCGGCTGATGAATTTTGTAATGATTTTATGTGGACAAGATACATTCCTTCTATAAAGATTCTATCAATCAGTTTGAGTACCTCTGTGTTATAACAAAGGCAAACCTGATTACCCTACTGTAAGTGCGTAAGTTGGCAAGGCACCTCCTTGCTACAGCAAGTAACAATTGCTACAACAGTTATTGTAGTATTTACATCAGCTCTGTAGGACATTTTCTTCCTCTTATTCTAAATCAATGCATGATGTGGTCTCTCTCATAACTAAAAAACAGAAGCTTCCTGAGGTCAACAATTCTACCATTTTCTGAACTCAAAGCTTTCTGGAGAGCTAATGCTAGGGGACTTGAAGGGGTGGTAGTTGATGGGGCTGACTCTGGGGAGGAGAGGGGACAGTGTAGCAAATTGGGGATAAATGAAGGAATAGAGGGAGGATTATCCTGTACTAAAGTGTATTAGAAGTCAGTGTATCCTAGAGTAGCAAAAATCCTGATAGGTCATCCACACTGAGACAATTTTGAGAGTGAAAGATGATATAATAATATTAATAATAATAATTATTATTATTATTCACATTTTGAAATATTTATAGATTGACCAATGGCTTCGTAATATTGGTTGACTCTTCAAATAATTTTATTAAAAAATTGCATATACCTTTCTAAAAGATGAGAATAATATATACTAGATATATTAAATCCAAGTTTAAAAATCTTTATACTGATTATCTGTATATTAAAATTAAGCAAAATAATTAACACATAATTACATATTTTAATTCATATCATTCTCCAGTCCTAAATTTTTGCCATTTTTCTGAAAATACATTTTTAATTATTATTATTAATTACTTAATTAAAATTCCCAGTTATCATGCCTTCAAGTGACTTCTCTCTAAACTATGATATCCTTAAGTGAAGAAATACTCTTTCTGTGGGTACTGAGGTACGCACAAGCTTGATGAGCATTCTGCTAAATGGAGGCTATCCTCAAATTCTAAGCCTTCTCACACTGAAATTTGTGATTCTTTGAGACTAAATATTTTCACAGGTAGTGTCTTTTTACCACCAATCAAAAGCCCTTTCTTCAAAATATATTTCTAAAGCTAAGACTTGTCAAATTACATTTTCACTATTTGTAATTCATCTAAATGGTTTGTCAAATTCACGTACATGATATCTCAGGCAATCTCAATTTTATTTCACTTAGGTTCAGCATATAAATTTTCAAATGGAAAAAATGAAGCTCCATCAAAAAGTCATTTTTATGAATTGATATATTCTGAAGCACAAAAACAGAATTTTCAAATTAAATTTTATATACTTTTTGTATTCTCATTATTTAATGTGTTTAGTGCCTCCTTTGTTTTTGTAGGGATAAATTTTAACGTCACTCTGCCTGCAAGCTTTTGCTCAGTAATTTCAGTTTGCAAAAAGATTTAAAATTGGAGATTTTTAGGGATGTATTATCTAAGTCCATTTGAGCTCCTATAACAAAAATATTATAGACTAGGTACCTTAAACAGCAAATACTTATTTCTCACAGTTCTGGAGGCTGGGGAGTCCAAGATTAAGACACCAACAGATTTAGCATCTGGTGAGAACCTGCTTTATACTGCATTGATGGCTGTCTTTTCAGTGTATCCTCACATGGTGGAAAGGCTCTTTTATAAGGGCACTAATTCCATTCATGAAGTTTCCACCCTCATGATCTATTTACTTCCCAAAATTTTTGCCTCAAAATACTGTCACATTGGGGCTTAAGATTTCAGCAGATTTAGACCCTAACATTCATTTATTGTGTATTTAGAGGTAAGAATTGACAGAAAGTACAACTAAAATCCAGAAGCTGCACTTATAAATACATGACAGAAAGTACAACTAAAATCCAGAAGCTTCATTTATAAATACATGTAATACATGTGTATTTAGAGGTAAGAATTGACAGAAAGTACAACTAAAATCCAGAAGCTTCACTTATAAATACATGTAATACCGTTGTAGGAAAATTAGAGTGAATTATAAAGTCATTGTTCAAATGTTCAAACACTCTAAAATCTGATTGATGCTGGCAGTAGAGAGAGAAGGAGTACACAATTCCTTCTAAGTTCATGTCTGCTCAATAGGTTTCTTTATTTAATAAGAATATTTTCCCCTGATGAGCTATGGTCATCCTAAATTTGAATTCATATAATAATCACAAAACTAATAAATACATCTTCAATTTGAGCTTTGTAAATGAATTTATAACATTAAAATAATATAGTTTTTTAATCTTTGAATGAACTTTCAAAAGCTGTCCAAGTCCTCCCCTACTCTCCCCACACACAAGTCATGTTAGAATCTATAAGGTGTAAGTGGTGCCAACAGAAAAAGGAAGAACTTCTCGGGGTGCCTGGGTGGCTCAGTGGATTAAGTGTCTGCCTCTGGCTCAAGTCATGATCCCAGGGTCCTGAGATTGAGCCCCACGTCGGGCTCCCTGCTGAGCAGGGAGCCTGCTTCTGAACCCTTTCCTCACAGCTCCTGCTCTCTCGCTATCTCTGTCTCTCAAATAAATACATAAAAATCTTTAAAAAAAAGGAAGAACTTCTAATATCTAGTCCTTAGTACTCATTGATGGTATCCTTAGAATCCAGTCATACATGGCTCTGCCTCCATTCCTTGTGGATGTGGTCCAAAGACAGCTAGCGGTGTGCTGCAATCAGCTCTTACCTACTTGCTGAGACAGATGTGTACGTCTCTTCCCAACTCCCCATTCACTGATTTCAATTGGATAGCTTGAAATTGTCCTTTGTGGGACTACTTATACCACAGAAATTGGCAATTACTACAAGTTAGATTTCCCCACCTGTGCACCCTACCAGTAGAGCTGGTTATTAGGTGTTCACGAGCTTATGACTGCAAGAAACCCCAACACAAATCCTTGCTGAAGAGTCTCCACTTGAAAAGGATTCTTTGATAGAGTCATTCATGGTTAGGGTGAACTACTCATTCTATTGGCTAGGACAATGCCAATAAACACCTGCTGTGCCAGTGTCCTGTGCTGTTTAGCACTTAAACCTGAAAAAGTCACCTTGAAATAAAATATGTTACAAATAAGATTAATGGTTGCATTAAAATTAGGATGGGTTTGGTAGAACTTCAATTTCTACTTGCAGCTTCTACCTTGATCTTGCCTATAGTATGTAAAGCACATAGGCTGTGATCAGGATTCTGTCTGGATATGTGATTAAATAAAAAAGATGACTAGCAATACCCAGTGTTCTCTTCCTGAACCCTCCCCCACATGCCGTAATTTATACCCCTCTTTCAAGGACAGCATGTCGAGTGCTCTGTGATAATAAAGCAATGTACTCACATAGGAGCAGGTTTAGGGTTAGCTAACTACAGTTGGGTATGTGTGGCAGGGAAGAAATAATTCCATACTGCCGACCCTGCTGGACACCTTGTATATTAGTGTCCTAAGTTACAAATACCAGTTTAGGGGCGCCTGGGTGGCACAGTGGTTAAGCGTCTGCCTTTGGCTCAGGGCGTGATCCTGGCGTAATGGGATCGAGCCCCACATTGGGCTCTTCTGCTGTGAGCCTGCTTCTTCCTCTCCCACTCCCCCTGCTTGTGTTCCCTCTCTCGCTGGCTGTCTCTATCTCTGTGGAATAAATAAATAAAATCTTAAAAAAAAAAAGAAAAAGAAAAAACTCTTAAAAAAAAAACAACAAATACCAGTTTAGGCAGGAAGTGAAGCAAGAGTACAATATCAATTTCTTAGAAATTATCCCAGTTGGGAAAATACTTTGTAGTCTCACTGAAACTGAATTTATCAGAGGGCTGAAACAGTTTTTGAGTGATTTGGCACCAGTAGTTTTTGCACTACAATTAAATGTTATGTGCATAATTTATGTATGCTATGTTCTATAGCCAAATGTTTTTATATCATACTATCCAGGGAGGATGGACTCAAAATAATATTTTCATAAAGTACACACTAGTTAATTGAAGTTTATATAGCATATCTAAAGAATAATCAGGTATTTAAAAATAAAGTATTAACCAAGGTATATTAGTTTTCTATGACTGATAAATTATTATAAATGTAGTGGCAGAAAACAATATTAAATTATTATTTCATATTTCTGTAGATCAGAAGGCCTGACATAGGTCTCAATGGGCTAAAAATCAAGATGTCAGCAGGGCTGCAGCATTTTCTGCAGGCTTCTAGGAAAAATTGTTACCTTGCTTATTGCAGCTTCGAGAGGCTACCCACATTTCTTGGCCCATGGTCTCTTCCTCCTCCAGGATCAAAGCCAGCAGTGTATCTTTCTGACCATCTTTCTACAGTCACATCTCTTTCTCTCTCTGACCATACCTTGCTAAAGCAAAATGCACTTTGACATTGTGGGCTTTGGTCAGCTAACTCCTTCTGACTATGAGTGGCAGTAGGAAAAAAAATTATATACCATCACAGTAGCAGTGAGATATTTATATTTATGAGCAATAGTCTTAGAATTTTTTTTCCTACCAGAGTGTTAGGATGTTACATAAAAACTCATGTGCATACTAAATCAATCCTGTATTTCAGCAAGAATACATTCCAAAAACTGTTTTTTCATTAAGAGGGAAGGGATACTTTTTAAGGTAAAACCTCACAGCACAACCTTCTTGGTTATGACTAATTTGTCTAGGTGTTCAATCATCTAACAAAAAGAAAAAAAAATAGAAACAAGCGACCATATAAAATGGGATATAATAACATATCAGCAGAATTTGAAAAAATCAGACAGAATAAGGGACTCCAAGAGAAACGAAAGCTATTTGGCTGCTTGACTAATTATATGCGCTAATAGATTTCCATTGGGTCCTCCGGTTGTTAAGAGTTCATTTAATTGCGGGATCAAATTTAGAGGTATTTCTCAACTCTTTTAATGGCCAGGGATATATATGCAGAAATACAACAAAATCAGGTACAGTAGCCCCTGGCCTAGAGCTTATGCTAAGGATATAATAGGAAAACATGTCTGTGACCTTGCGGGTTTTAGCGTAAACGTCAGAGCACAGAGTCGAGAACGCCTGGCTTGCCCAGCGGCTGGGAACACCCAGCTCGCTCAGGGTGGAACGCTGGCCTCAAATAACGG
>NC_048218.1:33308691-33389874 GCF_002007445.2 Ailuropoda melanoleuca
TTCCTGTCTCACATCTAGGTCTTTCATCCATTTGGAGTTTATCTTTGTGCATGGTGTGAGAGAGTGGTCAAATTTCATTCTTCTGTATATAGCTGTCCAATTTTTGAAGCACCATTTATTGAAGAGACTGTTTTTTTTCCACTAGATGTTTTTTCCTGCTTTGTCAAAGATTAGTTGACCATAGAGTTGAGGGTCTCTGGAGTCTGTATTCTGTCCCATTGGTCTATGTGTTTATTTTTGTGCCAGTACCATGTTGTCTTGGTGATCACAGATTTGTAGTATAGATTGAAATCAGGCAACGTGATGCCTCCAGCATTGTTTTTCTTTTTCAACATTTCCTTGGTGAGTTGGGGTCTTTTCTAATTCCACACAAATTTTAGGATTGTTTGTTCCAGCACTTTGAAAAAGGTCATTGGTATTTTGATCGGGATGGCATTGAAAGTGTAGATTGCTCTGGGTAGCATAAACATTTATACTATGTTTATTCTTCCAATCCATGAGCATGGAATGTTTTTCCATCTTTCTGTGTCTTCCTCAATGTCTTTTATCAGTGTTCTGTAGTTTCTAGAGTATAGATCCTTTACCTCCCTGGTTAATTTTATTCCAAGATATCTTATGGTTTTTGGTACTATTGTAAATAGAATTGATTCCCTAATTTCTCTTTCTTCAGTTTCATTGTTCATGTATAGAAATGCAACTGATTTCTGAGCATTGAATTTGTATCCCGCCACATTACCAAATTGTTGTATGAATTCTAGTAATTTGGGGGTGGAGTCTTTTGGGGTTTTCCATATAAAGTATCATGTCATCTGCAAAGAGAGAGAGTTTGACTTCTTTTTGGCCAATTTGAATACCTTTTATTCTTTTTTGTCATCTGATTGCTGTTGCTAGGACTTCTAATACTATGTTGAACAGTAATGGCAAGAGTGGGCATCCTTGTTGTGTTCCTGATCTTAAGGGAAAGGCTCTCAGCCTTTCCCCATTAAGAATGGTATCAAATGATTCTTGTCTCTTCTCTTATTAATGTGTTCTATCACACTGATTGATTTGCAAATGTTGAACCACCCTTGCATAAACAGGGATGAATCCCCCCTGGTTGTGATGGATAATCCTTTTAATGTATGATTGGATCCTATTAGCTAGGAACTTGTTGAGAATTTTGGCATCCATGTTCATCAGGGATATCAGTCTGTAATTCTCCTTTTTGATGGGGTTTTTGCCTGTTTTGGGGATCAAGGTAATTCTGGCCTCATAGGATGAGTTTGGTAGTTTTCCTTCTGTTTCTATTTTTTGAAACATCTTCAGAAGAATAGGTATTATTTCTTCTTTGAATGTTTGGTAGAATTCCCCAGGGAATCCATCAGGCCCTGGACTCTTGTTTTTTGGGAGGTTTTTGATCATTGCTTCAATCTCTTCACTGTTAATTGGTCTATTTAGAGTGTTAATTTCTTCCTATTTCAGTCTTGGTAGTTTATAGGTTTCCAGGAAGGCATACATTTCTTCCAGGTTGCTTAATTTATTGGCATATAGTTGTCAATAATAGTTTCTAGTGATTGTTTCTATTTCCTTAGTGTTAGTTGTGATCTCTTCACTTTCATTCATAATTTTGTTAATTTGGGTCCTTTCTCTATTCTTTTGAATAAGTCTGGCCAGTGGCCATTAATCGATCTTATTAATTATTTCAAAGAACCAGTTTCTAGTTTTGTTGATCTGCTCTACTGTATTTCTGGTTTCTAATTCATTGATCTCTGCTCTAATCTTAATCAGTTATCTTTTTGTGCATGGCTTAGGCCTGTTCTTTTGTTCCATCTCCAGCTGTTTAAAGTATGAGTATAAGGACTGCATTTTAGATTTTTCTATTCTTTGAGTGAGGCTTGGATGGCTAGGTATTTCCCCCTTAGGACCACCTTTGCAGTGTCCCATAGGTTTTGGACCAATGTGTTTTCATTCTCATTGGTTTCCATACATTGCTTAAGTTCTTTAATTTCCTGGTTTACCCAGTCATTCTTTTTTTTTTTTTAAGATTTTATTATTTATTCGACAGAGATAGAGACAGCCAGTGAGAGAGGGAACACAAGCGGGGGGAGTGGGAGAGGAAGAAGCAGGCTCCTAGAGGAAGAGCCTGATGTGGGGCTCGATCCCATAACGCCAGGATCACGCCCTGAGCCGAAGGCAGACGCTTAACCACTGTGCCACCCAGGTGCCCCTACCCAGTCATTCTTAAGCAGGATTGTCTTTAGCTTCCAAGTGTTTGAGTTTCTTCTAAATTTTTTCTTGTGATTGAGTTCCAGTTTCAAAGCACTGTGGTCTGAGAATATGCTGGGAATAATCTCAATCTTTTGGTATTGGTTGAGACCTGTTTTGCGACCCAGTATATGGTCTGTTCTGGAAAAAGTTCCATGTGTGTTTGAAAATAATGAGTATTTTGTTGTTTTAGGGTGGAGTATTACGTATATATCTATGAGGTCCATCTGGTCCAGTGTGTCATTCAATGCTCTTGTGTTTTTGGTGATTTTCTGCTTAGATGATCTGTCTACTGCCGAGAGTGGAGTGTTGAGGTCCCCTACTATTAAGGTATTATTATCTATATGTCTTTTCATTCTGGTTAACAGTTGACTTATATAGTTGGCTGCTCCCCTGTTGGGGGCATAGGTATTTATAATTGTTAGATCCTCTTGTTGGATGCACCCTTTAAGATTAATAGTGTCCTTCTGTATCTCTAGCTACAGTCTTTAGCTTAAAATCTAATTTCCCTTGTTGGATGCACCCTTTAAGATTAATAGTGTCCTTCTGTATCTCTAGCTACAGTCTTTAGCTTAAAATCTAATTTCCCTGATATGAGAATTGCTACCCCTGCTTTCTTTTGAGGTCATTAGCATGAAAAATGGTTCTCCATCCCTTCATTTTCAGTCTGGATGTATCTTTAGGTTCAAAGTGAGTCTCTTGTAGACATTTGGATTGGTCATGTCTTTTTATCCAATCTGCAACTCTGTGTCATTTTATGGGAGCATTTAGGCCATTCACATTGAGAGTGATTACTGAGAGATATGATTTTAATGTTATGTTGCCTGTGAAGTCCTTGTTTCTATAGATTATCTCTGTAAACTTCTGTTCTGTCTCACTCTTGAGGTCTTTCTACTTTTATAGAACCCCCCTTAATATTTCTTGTAGGGCTGGTTTGGTGGTCACATATTCTTTCAGTTTCTGCTGGTCTCAGAAGCTCCTTATCTCTCCATCCATGCTGAATGACAGACAGCCTTACTGGATACAGTATCCTTGGCTGCATGTTCTTCCCACTTAGTGCTCTGAATATGTCTTGCCAGCTTTTTCTGGCTTGCCACGTTTCTGTAGACAGGTCTGATGTTATTCTGATGTTCCTCCCTCTGTATGTAAGGAATCTCTTCCCCCTCACTGCTTTCAAGATTGTTTCCTTGGATCTAAGATTTACGAATTGTACTATTATTTGTCATGGTGTTGGTCTGTTCACATTGATCTTGGGAGGGGTCCTCTCTGCCTCTTGGACACAAGTGCTTGTTTCCTTCACCAGATTTGGGAAGTTCTAAGCTACAATTTGTTCAAATATCTCCTCTAGACCCCTCTCTTTCTCCACCCCTTTGGGGATCCCAATAATTCTGACATTGAAATGTTTCATTGAGTAAGTAATCTCCCATAGCTTTTTTCATGAAAATGGAGTTTTTTCCCCATGTTACCTCTCTTCCCTTCTTTCCTATTATCTCATCATCTAACTCACTAATTTGTTCTTCTGCCTTATTTACCCTGGCAGCCAGAACATCCAGTTTAGACTGCATTTCATTCATAGAATTCTTAATTTCCACCAGATTCATTCTCATTTCAGCCCTTAGAGATTCTATATTTTCATTAATATTTTTCTCAAGCCTATACATCATCTTGATAATTGGTACTCTGAAATCCAGTTCTGACAACTTGGTTATATCCATATCCATTAGTTCTATGGCAGAAGCCACAGTCTCTGTTTCTTTCCTTCATTGGGGGCACCTCCTCTTTGTCATTCTGACGATGTGTGGTTGCAGGGATGTACAGAGTCCAAATTATTGACCAGGACCCAAGGAAGATGCACCTGTTTTATAGGGACCTTAGGGATGTGGGCTTCTTGTTCTTTAAGTCTGCCTGTTGGGGGGGTGGGGATGGGCACAGTGAGAACTGGTTTTTTGGGGCTTTTGTTCTGTGGCGGCTTTCACTGGTGGCTTTCTATGTCTCTTCTGAGAGTCAGAGCAGCACTGACCATATTCAAACCTCTGTCTCAGAACAGAGAGATTGCAGCCTGCTCATCACTGAGCACTCCAGGCCAGACTTACTCCGTTTCTGTTGGTGCTGTTAAAAACCCGCAGCATCCTGGTTCATGTGCCCCACAGCTGCTTTCCCAGTCCTTGCTCCCAGGGCCGGCACTTCTCTGCCCTTTGTGCTTCTAAAACCGCCAGCCACCCCTGGTTCACACGCGCACTCCCGAGCTCCCAGTTTCAGTCTGGTTTCCCTGCTGCTACTGGTCTGCTAGTGCAGTGCCCACTCCCCAGCACAGGAGGCTTCTGCCTTCCAGGCACAGGAGCCCAGCAGCTCCCTCCCCCTTCCATTTATCTTCCAATATCTGGGTGCAGACTCTGGGCTCCCTGCTTTGTACCTCGAGACCAAGCACTGGAGATGTTTGTAGAGATCCAGACGTATCTTCTTATGTCTCAGGCTGATTTTGTAGGTGTTCAGGATGGTCTGGCAGGTATCCAGCTCGATTCATATCTGGTTGAAATAGGTCCCCTACTCCTCCACCGTCTTTCCCTTCCTCCATGCTGCAAGTTCTAATCTCTTTGACTCATTTTTTAATCAGGTGCTTGCTTATTTTATTGTTGAGTTTTAAAGATTCTTCGTATATTTTGGATAACAACCTGTTACCAGTTATGTCTTTAGCAAGTATTTTCCCTGAACTATGGCTTATCTTTTCATTCTCTCGATAATGTTTCTCACAAAACAGAAATATTTAATTTTAAAGAAATTCAGCTTATGAATGATTTCCTTTATGTATTATGTCTTTATTGATGTATTTATAAAGTCATCACTATAGACGGTCATCTAAATTTTCTCCTAGGTTTGTAGGAGTTTTATAGTTTTACTTTTTACATTTATGTCTGTGATGTAATTTTTTAAAGATTTTATTTATTTGTTTGACAGAGACAGCCAGTGAGAGAGAGAACACAAGCAGGGGGAGTGGGAGAGGAAGAAGTAGGCTCCTAGTGGAAGAGCCTGACATGGGGCTCGATCCCAGAACTCTGGGATCACGCCCTGAGCCAAAGGCAGATGCTTAACGACTGAGCCACCCAGGTGCCCCTGTGATGTATTTTGAATTAATTTTTGGAAAGGGTGTAAGTCTGTGTCTAGATTCACTTTTTTAAAACTTCTCAACAGGTTTTAATTAGGCTAATTAGGTACAAGTGAAACATATTTTAATTACTTTCCTACATAATCTGACCTAACATGAAGTAATATATATAAGATTATTATAATTAAAACCCTAACATATAGGAAACATTTTATTTCAAAGCTACAACCATGATATAACTCTAAAAATGAAATTATGACAATTCATAATAATATACGTGTGAGATATTTGAAAATAACATTAATGATCCACATTAATAACTGCAACTTTTCCAACAATAATATAATTTAAAGCATGCAATTAGTTTATTCTAACAAATGAGGAAAATAACTGTCCACTAATCCTCCTAGAATATTTCCCATGTTTTTTAAATCATGTAGAGATTTCAGAACTCTCAGGAATGTTTCCCCAAATTGTCAGCTGGGTATGGTTTTATATGATCACAGTATCCCCATAAGAATACTATGGTCACAAAAAAAAAAAATACTATGGTCACTGAAACATTAGGGAAACCTACATCACTGCTTCACATAACAAAGGTAATTGAATGGTTCATAGTTTTGCCAAGGCCATTCTTAATGAGGGAATGAAAACGAACTAAACAAAGCTAGTTAATGTCATCTGTACATTTCACAGATGTATAAGCCCTTTCATGCAAAAGAACTATAAGTTTCTACAACGTAGGACTACATTGTATTTATTGTTGTATGTTGAACACAGTACTATTTGTTAAAAGAATCATTAAGAATTAAAACTAGGGGCGCCTGGGTGGCTGAGTCGTTAAGCGTCTGCCTTCAGCTCAGGTCATGATCCCAGGGTCCTAGGATCATGCCCCACATCAGGCTCCCTGCTCAGCTTGAAGCCTGCTTCTCCCTCTCCCACTCCCACTGCTTGTGTTCCCTCTCTCGTTGTGTCTTTCTCTGTCAAATAAATAAAATCTTTAAAGAAAAGAGAGAATTAAAGCTAATTAATCAATGTTAACTACTTATCGACTATTTTTTATGATACTAAAATGGTGGCACATGTCATTATACAGTTGTCTAAACCCACAGAATGCATAATACTGAGACTGTCTTTGTTCCATTGTACTGTCTTTGCTCCTTTGTCAAAGATCAATTAACTATATTCAAATGGATCTGTTTTTGAGTTCGTTAGTCTGTTCCATGAATCGGTTTATTCTTTTGTCAATATTTACAGTCTTCATGACTACCTTTATAGTAAGTCTGGAATTTGGGGGGTGTTAGTCTTTTAATTTTGTTCTTCTCTTTCAATACTGCATTGGTCAGTCTGGAGCTTTTGTCTCTCCCTATAAACTTTAGAATCAGTTGATGTTCACAAAGTAACTTACTGGAATTTTGAATAGGATTGCTTTGAATTTATAAATAAAGTTGAGAAGAACTTATATATTAACAATTTTGAGTCTTCCTATCCATGAACATAAAATATCTCTCCAATTTATTTAATTCTTTGATTTATTTTACTAGAGTTTTGCAGTTTTCTTCATATAGACCATACATATTTTTTTTAGATTTAAATCTAAGAATTTCTCTTTTTTTGCAGTGCTAATGTAAATGGCATTATGTTTTTCATTTCAATTAAACTGTTCATTGTTGGTATATAAGCAAGAAGTTGATTTTTCTATGTTAATCTTGTATCTTGCAGCATTGCTATAATCAATTTTTAGCTCTAGATTTTTAAAAATAATTTATTTTGGATTTTCTGCATAGACAATAATGTCACCTGCAAAAAAAGACAGTTTTATTTTTTCCTTTCCAATCTGCTCACAGTTTATTTCCTTTCGTTATTGCATTCTCTAGTACTTACAATATGATGTTGAAAAGTAGTAGTGACAGAGAACATTCTTGCCTTGTTTGTGATCTTATTGGGAAAGTCTCTACTTTATAAAATTAAGAATTAGCTGTTAAGTTTTTCTAGATATTCTTTATCAAGTGGAAGAAGTTTCCCTCTATTCCTAGCTTACTGAGAGTTTTTATCCTGAATGGATGTTGAATTTTGTTGAATCCTTGTTCTGCATATATTGATATAATCATGCAATTTTTCTTCTTTAGCCTGATGATATGATGGTTCATATTAATTGATTTTCAAATGTTGAATCAGCCTTGCATACCTGAAATAAATCTTACTGGATTATGGTATATAATTATTTTATACATTGTTGCATTTGATTTGCTAATATTTTGGTGAAGATCTCTGCATCTATGTTAATGAGAAATATTGGCCTGTAGATTTATTTTCTTGTAATGTTTTTGTCTGAATTGGTATTAGGGTATTGCTGGTTTCATAGGATGAATTAGGAAGTATCTCACTCTTTTGTCCTTTGAAAGATTGTAGAAAATCGGTTTAAATTTTATCCTTAAATATTTGTTAGAGTTCACTATTGAAAACATTTGAGCATAGTGCTTTCTGTTTTGGAAGGTGTTACTTGTTTAAATCAATTTCCTCAATAGATATAAGCCTATTCAGATTGTCTATTCTTTTTAAAAATTCTAAAATTTTTTTTATTTTATTTCTTTATTTTTAGAGAGAGTGAAGAGGGGGCAGAGGGAGAGGAATAAGAAGAGAAAATCTTTTTTTAAAAAAGATTTTATTCATTTTTTATAGAAAACACAAGCAGAAGGGAGGGGTAGAGGGAGAAGCAGGCTCCCCATTGAGCAGGGAGCCAGATGCTTGGCTGGATCTCAGGACCCCGATATCATGACCTGAGCCAAAGGCAGACACTTAACCGACTGATCTCAAGATTATCAAATTTGTGGGCATAGAGTAGTCATAGTATTCTTTTATTATTCTTTTTATGTCCATGGGATCTGTAGGGATATCCCCCTTTCATATTCGATAGTAGTAATTTGTGTCCTCTTTCTTTTCTTATTTGCCTAGCTAGAGGCTTATTGATTTTAGGTAACTTTTCATAGAACCAGCTCTTTATTTCATTGATTTTCTTTACTAATTTTGTATTTTCTGTTTCATTGATTCCTATTTTAATTTCTTATTTCTTTTCTTCTGCTTACTTTGGATTTAATTTGCTCTTCTTTTTCTAGTTTTTAAAGTGGATGATTAGGTTATTCAGATCTTTCTTCCTAACTAACGTATACATTCAGTGTTAAAACTATCCCTCTATGCACTGCTTTTGCTGCATCCCCAAAATTATAAGTTGTGTTTCTATTCTCATTTAAAGTATTTTACATTTTTCTTGAGATTTTCTTTTTGACCTTTGCATTAAAGTGTGTTGTTTAATCTCCACTTATTTGATGATTTTCTAGCTATCTTTCTGTTATTGATATCTGGTTTAATTCCACTGTGGTCAGAGTAGACACCATATCATTTCTATTCTTTTAAATTGGTTAAAATGTGTTTTACAGCTCAGAATATGGTCTATCTTTGTGGATGTTCTATGAGCATCAGAAGAATTTGTATTCTGTTGCTCTTGGTTGAAAGAGTCTATAGATGTCCATTATATACAGCTGGTTGGTGGTCTTACTGAGTTTATTATGTTTTGACTGATTTTTTTGATTGCTGAATCTGTGTATTTCTGAGAGAGGGCTGTTGAAGTCTCCAGCCATGATAATAGATTCATCTATTTCTCTTCCCAATTTTATTAGTTTTTGCCTCATGTAGTTTGATGCTTTATTGTTGGGCACAAACATGTAAAGATTTTTTTTATCTTTTTGGAAAATTGATCTTTTTACAATTGTGTAATTCCCTTCTTTATTCTCCCATAACTCTCCTTGCCTTGAAGTCTACTCTGCCTATATTACTATAGCCACTCCCACTTTCTTTTGGTTAATGTTTAGCATAGTCTTTCTTTCTCCATTCATTTACTTTATTTTTATTTCTATTATTTTTATTTAAATTTTGTTAGGTAACACACATTGTAATATTGTTTTCTGGAGTAGAATTCAGTGATTCATCACTTACATATAATCCCCAGTACTCATCAAAAGTGCCCTCTTTAATACCGATCACCCACCTAACCCATCCCCCATCCATTTCCCTCCATTAACCTTCTATCTGCTCTCTATCATTAAGAGTCACTTATGGCTTGTTTCCCTCTCCTTTTTTTCTTTTCTCACTTCCCCTGTGTTCTTTCATTTTCTTTCTTAAATTCCACATATGAATGAGATCATATGGTATTTGTCTTTGTCTGACTGACTTATTTCACTTAGCATTATACTCTCTAGCTCCATCCATCCATTTGCTTTAGTCTGTATGTGTCCATATCTTTAAAGTGCTTTCCTATAAAAAACATATAGTTGGGTCTTGTTTTTTTTATCTACTCTAGCAATCTCTTTTACTTAATGCATTAAGACCATTGATGTTCTAAGTAATTATTGATATTATGTTTGTTACTTTTTCCTATATGTTGTTCTTTGTTTCTATTTTTGTCTTTCACTTTTTTTTTTGCCTTTTGTGGTTTTAATTGAGCATTTTATATGATTGCACTTTCTCTCCTCTCTTCGTATTTCAATTATAACTCTCTTTTTACTGGTTTTAGTTGTTGCCCTGTTGTTTTCAATATATATTTATGAGTAATCCAAGTCCACTTCCAAATGCAGTATATTACTTCATGGGTTGTGTGAGTGCCTTGTAACAAAATAATCCTAATTTTCCTCTTGTATCATTACTGTCATTCATGTTCTTTTTACATAAGCACACATAAACGTATTTATATACATAAGCATACATAACTAAATACATTGTCACTATTACTATTTTGAACAAATTATTGTCAGATCAGTTAAAAATAATAAAAAAATTATTTTATCTTCATTTATTTCTTCTCCAATGCTCTTTTTTAATTTTAATTTTATTTTTTAAAAAGATTTTATTTATTTGACAGAGATAAAGAGACAGAACACAAGCTGCGGGAGCAGCAGAGGGAGAAGCAGGGTCCTCACTGAGCAGGAAGCCTGATTTGGGGCTTAATCCTAGGACCCTGGGATCACGACCTGAGCCAAAGGCAGACACTTAACCAACTGAAACACCCAGGTACCCCTCCAATGCTCTTCTTTTCTTTATGTAGATCTGAGTTTCTTAACTATTTTATTTACATTCTCTCTAAAGAACTTTTTTTTCTTAAAATATTTTGCAAGACAAGGGTGCCTGCGTGGCTCAGATGATTAAGCATCTAACTCTTGATTTTGATTCAGGATGATCTCAGGGTGGTGAGATTGAGCCCCGTGATTTTCTCTCTCCATCTGCCCCTCCCCACCTCTAAAAAAATACATATTTTGCAAGCCAGACCTGCTGGCAACAGATACCCTTAATTTTTTTGTCTGAGGAAGTCTTTATTTTTTTCATCATTTTTAAAGGATGATTTCATCATTTTAAAAGGGTACAGAATACTAAGGGGTATTTTTTTTCCTTTCAACACTAATTATTTCACTCTATTCTCTCCTCACTTGCATGGTTTCTGAGGTTCGTATGTAATTCCTATATTTTCTTCTTTCTGGGTAAGGTGTTTTTTACCTCTGGATTTTTTTCTTGAAGTTTGACTTTCTGTGGTTTCAAAATAATATACCTGTCATGGGTGAAAGCAGTCAAAAGGTATACACTTTTTTTTGTTATGAAATAAATAAGTCATGGGGGTGTAATGTACAGCATGTTAACTATAATTAACATTGCTGTATTGTATATTTAAACATTTCTAACAGAGTAGATCTTGAGTGTTCTCATCACAAGAAAAACAAAAATTCTGTAACTATGTATGATGACAGATGTTAACTAGACTTGTTATGGTGACCATTTCACATTGTCTACAAATACAGAATCATTATGTTGTACATTTGAAACCAGTGTTGTATGTCAGTTATAATTTACATTGAGAAAAACCTGATTTTTCCACTGTACCACACTGTATATAATATGTATGTATGTCCATGTGCATATACGTGTGTACATATATATATGTGTGTTCATGTATGACAAATGACCGCTTCCTGTTGATCCTAAAGCCTAATTAAAAAAATCCACCTTTATTGAAGTATAAATGACAAATAAAATTATAAGATATTTTTAAAGTGATATGCCTAGATCATTTTGGGGGAGGAGAAGGCCTCATCTATTCTGCTTGCTGTACTCTGAGCTTTCTGTACCTGTGGTTTGATGTCCAACATTAATTTGGGGATGTTCTGAGTCATTATTATTTCAAGTATTCTCTGTTTCTTTTTCTCCTGGTATTTCCATTATGCATATGTGACACCTTTTGTTGTGTCATCCCACAATTTTTGTATATTCTGTTTCTTCAGTCTTTTTTCTTTTTAGTTTTGGACTTTTTAATTAAGATGTCCTCAAGCTCGGAGATGTTTTTCTTAGCCATGTGCAGTCTACAAATAAATCTGCTGAAGTTATTCTTCATTTCTGTTTTTGATCTCTAGCATTTCTTTTCTTTCTTTGAATTTCCATTTTTCTGCTTATTTTGCCCATCTGCTACTACATGCTGTCTATTTTATTCATAGAGCCCTATGTATATGAATCATAATTATTTTAAATTTCCAGCCCAATAATTCTAACAGCTCTTTCATGTTTGAATCTGGTTCTGATGCTTGTTCTGTGTCTTCAAATCGTTTTTGCTTTTAGTATGTCTTAAATCCTGTCTAGCTAGATATGATGTACATGGCACTGGCTCCTGGGGTAATTTTTTCTTGTGTGTTTCTGCTCTAGTAAGTTGTGATTCTCTGTATTCACCTATCAGTCTCCAATTTAAGGGCACATTTTAACTTGTGACCTCATTTCCCCTGTGGATCTAAGGAGGTTTTTTTTTTTTTTTCAGTTTGTTTGGTTTTTCACTTGTTAGTAGTACTGAGTGGAGATTTCTAAACTTCTTACATGCCGGACAAGGAACCAGAAGTCCTCCTGACTGATTTTGTTTAACCTAGCATATCAAAAAAGATAACTTTCATAGTTGATGCTTATGAATACAGTCTTATTTAAAATGAATAAAGTTTGCTACCTGAAGATTTTGAAGCAGTAAACATGATGTGTTTTTCTTCTACAACCAAACAAGAACATGAAACTTTCCTGCTAATTTCATTTGGGTTCCCTTATCTAAATCACTAGAAATTTAATAGTGATATGAATAGATGGCATTTGATTGTGTTTTATATAAAGTTTATTTGATTTATCTGTTTTCTCCATCAATATAGAAATTTATGCAAAGCAGGACCATGTCTTCTATTGTTATTTCTTGTGATATTGCTAATCTTTAAAATGCGATATATTTTGAAAGTTTGACAATCAGAAAGAATCTGTTTGAGATATTTCTTTGCAAATAACATGTAATGATTGAGTAACAACTTATATGGTGCATAAGATTACTAGATATCCTATATAAACAAATCCGGGGCAGGTAACATGGTGATAAAGTATGACTATACACAAATGGAGAGAGAATTATTATGGGCTTATTAATAGGCTTATTCATATTAGTGTATTGAATTTCTGATGGTATTTTTCATCTACTTTTATACACATATTTTCCACAATGATGGAAATTCATAATGAAGGAACATGGAATATAAAATTAACTTCCAATAATTTTCTTGAATTGCCAAAATGTACCAGGTTTCACTAGCAAGTAAAATGAAATTCAGGAACATCAATGTAAAAAACAAGCTAATTGTTATCTATTAACCTAGATAAAAGCCTCACCTCATACTTCCACTTAATTTTCACCCCATTATATTCATGGCCTCTGTTAAAATACTATTGTTCCAAATTGAAAACAACAACAAAAAAGGATTGTGAATTCCATGCACAGATTTGTAACCTAGTATGGCTAGTGAGCTCATAATGAACTACATTATTTGAAGTAGCATTTTGTTATGGAACATGGTTTTTACTTGCTCTCTTATTTCTGTTCATTAAAACAATGAGCACATCATAATGAATAAAACATTTGTATGCCATTTATTACATTCAGTACTAAGGTGCCAATACTGACCATAAATTGAACTCATGCTCTCCCATGTTCATGCCAAAATCCATTTAATAGACATCTAAAAATTGTTGAAAAAACAAAAGGTTAGGTTTCCCACAGGCTGTCGACATCTGTATATCTTTTAGAAACCTAAACACTGTTCATTTTGGAAAGTAGAGAACATGAACAGATGGAATTTGACCTTCTGTGACACAAGGATAAAGTAAATGTTACTTACTTTGTGCTAAATATAACTCTGTAATTATTTAAAAAATGTGTATTTTTAAGGAATGAAAATAACTAGAAAGGATTTATAAAGGTATAGGGAATTCTGCTGCCATCTGTGTTATTAGATTGTTCAGTATTTCTCAAGAATATGAAGTGACATGCATTAATATAAAATTATTGTCTCACAGGCCTGATGCCCTCAGGGACTAAGGTACTGGTAATTTTAAAATCCTGACTCTTAACACTTTAAACACCAAATTTTTAAGTGTTAACCATATTTGATAGAATTTTTTCTGGTGTATGTTAAATGCTTTTCAGCTGAGGAAAAGAAATCTTTACTATACTTTTATGCCACCCCAAATTAAAAACAAAAAAAATTTTGGATCAATAGTTAAACTTTTGATTAATCCAAAAATATAAACAATATAAATAAATAAGATCTTAAAAAATAAGTGAAGAATATTTTTAAAATTTCAGTTCTTGCCATAGGAACTAGGTAGAATTAAAATGATCAAGGTCTTAAATTTCTCATTAGGTTTGTCATATTAGCTAATTATAAAGATGAAATTAGCATGAATGAAAGGAATACCCAGCTTTTCTTACATTTATTTTAATTTAAATTATGTCCACTGATTTTGATGACTTCCATAATGTAACAGAAAGTTGGGGATCGAGGGAAAATTTCATATAAGTAGCAATGTTGGAAGAAGAAGAATGGCAAGTAGCAATAACAGATGCTCTCAAGTCTCTCAAAGGGATTTGAGAGATCACCCTCATATGTAATCAGTAATCTCTTCACTAAAGTGAATCCATTGTTGATAGTATCATCATCAACACTTAAGAAGAGATGAGATAATCAAAATTAAGTTCCAATTAAGTGGACTAGAGAGGATCTAGAAAAGCCTTGTGAAGGAGGTTAGAATTTGACCTATAAGAAAGTATAGGTCTTAGAGGGATTGGAAAGGGAGGCAGGCAGTGTTCTTTACCTGAACATTGGTGTGAACAATAATATTAAGAGAAAACATGTATTTCTCTATTTTGAGGAATGTGTACAGTTTATTTATCATAAATGTGCAAGACTGTATTTAGGAAGTGAGTTGAGTAAAAACTTATATTTACATAAGCTATTAATTCAATGCCCCTATTTGCATATCATTTGCACCTCATTACCATACCTGTCAATCAGTTCTGGACACCAGCCATTAAAGCAGCAAACACTCAACCTTGAATTAGAGGAAGAAAAAAAATCAGTGACTTTAATATGATTATATTATTTGTTTTTAGTGGTAGATTATATGGGTTTGGTTATGATTATGATCAAATCATTTTGGTATTTTATGAGAAATAGGGTTATCAATCACATTATTTAAAATAAAACAATTTTCAGTCAAATTTTACATTGCAACATAATCCTGTATTTTTAAAGAATGGATTTTAGGGAGGCAAATTATTCTTGGAGTCTAGATAAATAGTCATTTTTCTTTCTCTTTTGGGGAGTGATTTTTAAGATTAAAGTATCATAGATCTAATAAATATTATGATCCATTTATAATACATGAGATTAATCATGGTTTATAGGAAATTATTCATATCATAGCAATTAAGACCTTGAGATTTTGAGTGAGGTAGACCAAAATCCAAATTTTAATTTTCCAATATACTCCTGCTTGAACTTGGTGGACTTGGTTTCCTCTTTAATAAAATGAGTATAATAATCAATATATGTCCATTCGGTTTTGTTTGTTTTCAGTGAATGATCATTCTTTTTTGCTTTCCTTTTTTGCATCTCAATAGCTTTGTGTCTGTTACATAGGTTAGCTGCTAGTATCCTTGAAAGCCTGGCTCATAGAAAAAAATGTGAAAACAATCTCACATATGCCAGTAATTAATTTAGTTGGTTACTAGCCTCCCTGCATTAGCTCCCTACAAAATCCCTTCCAATAGTTTTGAGGTTACTCTTAGTTCCCTTTAAGAATTCTTGCACTAGCGGGGCGCCTGGGTGGCACAGCGGTTAAGCGTCTGCTTTCGGCTCAGGGCGTGATCTCGGCGTTATGAAATCGAGCCCCACATCAGGCTCTTGGACTATGAGCCTGCTTCTTCCTCTCCCACTCCCCCTGCTTGTGTTCCCTNTACTAGCCTCCCTGCATTAGCTCCCTACAAAATCCCTTCCAATAGTTTTGAGGTTACTCTTAGTTCCCTTTAAGAATTCTTGCACTAGAATGTTACGAAGTAGTTATTTTGTTTGTGGTTGTTTTTGTTGTTGCTGTTTATTCTATTTATTAAACAAAAACAAAAACAATTCACTCATTTCTCCAATCCCCCACCCTCTGCCTCTGGTTACCACCAGTCTATTTTCTGTTTCATTGAGCTTGGTTTTCCTTGTTTTTTTTGTTTAAGTTTCTACATGTCAGAGAGATTATATAATATTTTTCATTCTCTGTATGACTTCTTTGTTAGCCCTGAATTTTTTCAATCCATGTTGTGACAAATGGAAAGATTTTATTCTTTTTTATGAAGGAGTAATGTTCCACCATGGAGTGTGTGTGTGTGTGTGTGTGTGTGTGTGTGTTTGTGCGTGTGTGTGTGGTAATTTAATAATATATGCAAAGAAAGTATTCATTTGGCAAACATTTCAAAGTTAAATACTAAATCAAGTCAAAATACAAGCTTTATATTTATAAAACAGCTCTTTGTAGTAATGTGTTTGTGCGTGTGTGTGTGGTAATTTAATAATATATGCAAAAAAAGTATTCATTTGGCAAACATTTCAAAGTTAAATACTAAATCAAGTCAAAATACAAGCTTTATATTTATAAAACAGCTCTTTGTAGTAATGGGAAAGAAAAAAGTGCAAGTTATTTATCATGCAAAGATGTAACACTTGATGTATCAGGGCCTGAGTTCTATGTAGACCATAGTTGTTATAGGAGTACTAAGAAAGGGAATTTTAAGAGTGAGAGAATAAGCAAAAGGCAATTATTCCAGCCTTAACTAGGTCATGTCCTCAGAAATCAAGAGTAACTAGATGTCTTTGCAAGTAGTCCAGGGAACTAGGCATCACATTTCTATAAAAATACCAACATTTTCTGATTGAAGGAGAATTCCTTGCTTCAAAAGGAAGTAAAGCCACAAAAACAAAACAAAACGAAACAACACTCTAGTTTTTTAAAAAAATTATTTAAATTCAAGTTAGTTAATATATAGTGTAGTATTGTCTTCAGTAGAATTTAGCGATTCATCACTTACAACACCCAATGCGCATCACAAGTACCCTCCTTAGTGCTCATCACCCATTTAGCTCCTCCCCCTCACTTTGCCTCCAGCATCCCTCACTTTGTTCTCTACCGTTAAGAGTCTCCTATGGTTTTCCTCCCTCTGTTTTTATCTTATTTTTCCTTCTCTTCCCCATAGTCCATCTGTTTGATTTCTTAAATTCCACATATGAGTGAAATCATATGGTATTTGTCTTTCACTGACTGATTTTGCTTAACATAACACCCTCTAGTTCCACCCACGTTATTGCAAATGGCAAGATTTCATTCTTTTTGACAGCTAAGCCATATTCCACTGTATATATATCATTTCTTCTTTATCCATTCATCAGTCGATGGACATTGGGGCTCTTTCCATCACTTGGCTATTGTTGATAGTGCTGCTATAACCAGCAGGGTGGATGTGTCCCTTTGATTCAGCATTTTTGTATCCTTTGGATAAATAACCAGTACTCCATACTGTTTTCTAGAGTGGCTGCACTAATCTGCATTCCCACCAACAGTGCAAAGGGGTTCCCCTTTCTTCACATCCTTGCCCCTATCTGCTGTTTCCTGAGTTGTTAATTTTAGCCATTCTGACTAGCGTGAGGTGGTATTAATTGTGCTTCTGATTTGTATTCCCCTGATGATGAGTGATGTTGAGCATTTTGAAAAAATGTGTCTGTCAGCCAGTTGTATGTCTTCTTTGGAGAAATGTCTGTTCATGTCTTCTGCCCATTTCTTAACTGAATTGTTTATTTTTTGGGTGTTGAATTTGACAAGCTCTTTATAGATTTTGGATACGATCCCTTCATCTGATGTCATTTGGAAATATCTTCTCCCATTCTGTCAGCTGAATTTTAGTTTTGTTGATTGTTTCCTTTGTTGTACAGAAGCTTTTTATCTTGATGAAGCCCTAATAGTTCATTTTTGCTTTTGTTTCACTTGCCTCCAGAGACCTGTCTAGTAAGAAAGTGACCTCAGCTGAGGTCAAAGAGGTTGCTGCCTGTTCTCTAGGATTTTGATGGGTTCCTATCTCACATTTAAATCTTTCATCCATTTTGAAACTATTTTTGTGCATAGTGTTAGGAAGTGGTCCAGTTTCATTCTTCTGCATGTGGCTGTCTAGTTTTCCCAATACCATTATTGAAGAAACTGTCTTTTTTCTTTTTTTTTATTATGTTCAGTTAGCCACTGTATAGTACATCATTAGTTTTTGATATGGTGTTCAATGATTCATTAGTTATGTATAATACCCAGTGCTCATCATAACACGTGCCCTCCTTAATACCCATCATCCTGTTACCTGCTCCCCCCACTCTCCAGTCTGTTTCCTGGGATCCATAGCCTCTCATGGTTCGTCTCCTTCTCTGATTTTGCCCATTGGATATTCTTCCTTCTTTGCTGAAAATAAGTTGATCATATAGTTGTAGGTCCATTTCTGGGTTTTCTATTCTGTTCCATTGATCTATTTGTCTGTTTTTATGCTAGCACCATACTGTCTTAATGATGACATTAAGCTTTGTAATATAGCTTGAAGTCTGGGATAGTGATGCCTCCCTCTTTGCTTTTCTTTTTCAACATTATTTTTGCTATTCAGGGCCTTTTCTGGTTCCACACAAATTTTAAGATTGTTTGTTCTAGTTGTATGAAAAATGCTGGTGTTATTTTGATCAGGATTGTATTGAATGTGTAGATTGCTTTGGGTAAAATAGATGTTTTAACAATATTTGTTCTTGTAATCCATGAGCATGGACTGTTTTTCCATGTCTTTGTATCATCTTCAATTTCTTCAACAGTGTTCTTTAGTTTTCAGAGTACAGAGCTTTTACTACTTTGGTTAGGTTTTTCCTAGGTATATATGGTTTTTGGTGCAACTCTAAACGGGATAAATTCCTTCATTTCTCTTTCTGCTTCTTCATTATTGGTGTATAGAAATGCAACAGATTTCTGTACATATGTCCTGCAACTTTGCTGAATTCATGTATCAGTTCTAGCAATTTTTTGGTGAAGAATTTCAGGTTTCTATATAGAGTATCATGTCATCTGCCAAAAGTGAAAGTTTAACTACTTCCTTGCTAATTTGGATGCCTTTTATTTCTTTTTGTTGTCAGATTGCTGAGGCTAGGACTTCCAGTACTATGTTCAAGAGCAGTGGTGCGAGTGGACATCTCTGTCATGTTCCTGACCTTAGGGGAAAAGCTCTCAGTTTTTCTCCCATTAAGGATGATATTTGCTGTGGGTCTTTCATATATGGCCTTTATGATGTTCAGGTATGTTCCTTCTATCCCTACTTTCATGAGTGTTTTTATCAAGAAAGGATGCTATATTTTGTCAAAAGTTTTTTTTTGCATCGATTGAGAGAATCATATGGTTTTTATTCATTCTTTTATTAATGTGGCATATCACATTGATTTGCAGATATTGAACTACCCTTGCAACCCAGGAATAAGTCCCACTCAATCATGGAAAATAATCCTTTTAATGTACTGTTGAATTTGATTCACTAGTATCTTGTTGAGAATTCTCACATCTATGTTCAGAGATATTGGTCTGTAATTCTCCTTTAGTGGGGTCTTTGTCTGGTTTTGGACCAAGGTAATGCTGACCTCATAGAATGAGAGTGGAAGGTTTCCTTCCATTTCTGTTTTTTGGAACAGCTTCAGAAGAATAGGTATTAACTCTCCTTTAAACGTTCGGTAGAATTCCCCTGGGAAGCTATTCGGCCCTGGGCTCTTGTTGGGAGATTTTTGATTACTGATTCAATTTCTTTACTCGTTATGGGTCTGTTCAAATTTTCTATTTCTTCCTGTTTTAGTTTTGGTAGTTTATATGTTTCTAGGGACTTATCCATTTTTTCCAAATTGCCCAATTTATTGGCACATAATTGCTCATAAGGTTCTCTTATAATTGTTTATATTTCTGGGTGTTGGTGTGATCTTTCCCTTCATTTGTGATTTATCTGGGCCATTTCTCTCTCTCTCTCTCTTTTAAGTCTGGTTAGGGGTTTATCAATTTTGTTAATTCTTTCAAAGAACCAGCTCCTAGTTTTGTCAATCTGTTCTACTGTTTTTTTTTTTTTCCTATATCATTTATTTCTGCTCTAACCTTAATTATTTCCCTTCTCCTGCTGGTTTTAGGCCTTACTTGTTCTTTTCCAGCTCCTTTAAATATAACATTAGGTTTTATATTTGAGACTTTTCTTGGTCCTTTAGGAAGGCTTGTATTGCTATATACTTCCTCTTAGGACCATGTTTGCTGTGTCCCAAAGGTTTTAGACTGTCATGTTCTCATTATTTTATTTTATTATTTTCATGTGTTTTATTATTTCTTTTTTAATTTCCTAGTTAACCCATTCATTCTTTAGTAGGTTGTTCTTTAACCTCTATGTATTTGTAGTCTTTCCAAAATTTTTCTTGTGGTTGACATCATTTCATAGTGTTGTGGTATGAAAATATGCATGTATGACCTCAATCTTTTTGTACTGTTGAAGCCTGATTTGTGACCCAGTATGTGATCTGTTCTGGAGAATGTCCCATGTGCGCTCAAAAAGAATGTGTATGCTGCTGCTTTAGGATGAATGCTTTGAATATATCTGTTAAGTCCATCTGGTTCAGTGTGTCATTCAAAGTCATTGTTGATCTTCTGCTTAGATGATCTGTCCATTGCTGTGAGTGGCGTATGAAAGTCCCCTACTATTATTGCGTTATTATCAATGAGTTTCTTTAAGTTTATTATTAATTGATTTATATATTTGGGTGCTCCCAAGTTGAGGGCATAAGTATTTACAATTGTTAGATCTTCTTTTGGATAGACCCCTTTATTATGATATAATGCCCTTCTCCATCTCTTATTACAGTCTTTGGTTTAAAATCTAGTTTATCTGATAAAAGTATGGCTACTCCAGCTTTCTTTTGATGTCTAATAGCATTGTAGATGGCTTTCCACCTCCTCACTTTCGATCTAGTGGTGTCTTTGGGTCTCAAATGAGTCTCTTAAGAACAGCATATCAATGGGTCTTTTTTATTATTATTATTATTATTCATTGTGATACCATATGTCTTTTGATTGCTGCACTTATTCCATTCACACTCAGAGTAATTATTGGTAGATATGAATTTAATGCCATTATATTTCCTGGAAAGTTGTTGTTCCTGTAGATTGTCTCTGTTACTTCCTAGTCTTTGTTGCTTTTGGTTTTTCTTTCATGCTCAAAAGGCCCTCCCTTTTTTAACATGGTAATTCCTCAACGTTTGAAAGATTGTCTTCTTCCGTTCAGTTTTACAAAGCCTTGGAAAGAACACACAGAGAGTGGGGGGCAGGGGGGAGAAGGAATAGCTATAGTGTCTATTAGAGTAACTGAACTGATTCTGGCAACAGATAGGATGGTTACAGCTTGACAGCCCTCACAGCATTGTCATGATGTCTTTATGGATAAGATGAAGAAACACACCAGATGTTAGTAAAGGACTGTAGATTGAAGGACAGGTGATTGCTGATTAATGCATCATTGTCTACTAAGATAAGGTCTTGAACAATAGGTTTCAGAGCTCTGTTCCTTTAAAAATGTCCCATTCAACAGTTCTATCAATGGTTTTTCTGAACACACAGAAGCCATTTGCAGATGACACAAATCTAGATTGGTAGTTAATACATTCTATGCTAAATTTAGATTCTAAAGATCTTGACAAGTGTGAAGAACAGCCTGAATCAAACAAGAAGAAACTTGATAATACAGAACTCCACACTTAACATTGAAAAGAAAAACAAAACAACAAATCTCAGTTATAATAAAATTAAAATCAATGAACAAATGGCATTTTATGTAAAACACTGATTTTGAGGACCTGGTTAACTCTAAGATTGTTATAAATTAATATGACCTATGACAATCACAAATAAATTTAGGATGCATTGACAGAGACATAGTTACAGAAGAAGGCTAGGCTATACTATGATCACCATTAATGAATTTGGAGTGCGTTCTTGGAAATATGGTACATAGAATTAAAATGAATTCGCTCTCTTCTACTTTGTGTCCAGTTGTTTGAATCACATTTTAAGGGAGTGACTAAAGATTACTTAGGATGATGAAAAAAAAAAGGTACTATATAGACTACCCCAATGAAATAGGTATTGAAGCACATATTAATTGTTATGTATGGGAGAAGTGGCAAGTATCAGGCTTGAGGGATTAGTGAGTAGGACACAGTCAATGACTCACTGAGACCCAAGTATAAGATGATGCCAGGAGGAAACACTGTGCATTTAAAATCCATGCCCATCAAATGACAACTTTGCTCAAGAAATGTCTTTTAGTCACAGATGTTATCAGTTGAGACTAGACTGCCCAGAGGGAACAACATAATTAAAGTGACAATAGGTGAGTTGCTGCAGGGAAGCCAGGAATTATCAATAACATACCTTAAATGTCAGAAATAATTTTTCTGACAATTCCCAACTGTGGTAGATTACATATAGTTCCCAATTATCAGAAAAATCATCTCTGACATTTAAGGTACATCTCTCCCAGGGAGAAACTGCAGTCACATGGCAGCCAATTGAGATATATAATCCTCCTTCAGGGAGAGCTACACAATTTGTAGTGTTTCCCTGTGAGAAGAGTGTCCTTTTCTTCGGCTTGGCCATGTGACTTGCTTTTGTCAATAGAATATGAGCAGAAGTGATATGAAAAACTGGAAAGAAGTTTTAAGGGCTATTAGGAGTTTCGGCCACTTCATTTTTCCTTTTTCCATGAAAACAAAATAGGAACTGTATACAAGCTTGGACTGCAGGAAATAGGACATAACTGAAGACTTGTTACACATGTCCAGCTAAAGTACAACATGAGGAATAAATAAGCCTTTGTTGTGTTAGGCCACTAAAATTTGGAGATTGTTACTGAAAACTTCCCTGGAAAAATCTGACTGCTGAAAAAGCACAGAACCCATGGAAAGTATCTGTGATAGGGTACTGAGATCAGGCTCTTGGAAAGGCCACATAAAACTTCCATGATGCTACTTGGCTGGTTAGGAGGCTTGCAGTACTAGAGCCTTGTAAAGAGAAGGCCTGGGGGAGACAGATAACTGCCTATACCAGCCAGAAAGGGTTTGCAAGTATTTAGTTATCTCCAGAAAGAAGAGGTAGAACAAAGATAAAAGACCTGCTCTCAACTTAACAAGAAACTGGTAATTAGAAACTTTTCAGAGTAGTAAGTGTTCCTTCTAAGGTGGAATGCTTCTCTTTATGGAAGCCATGTGGAGATGGAGTGATTGCTTTTCTGGAATACTGGGGAGAAAGCACTGGGCTGAATGATTCAATACAATTTCACAGTATAATACAATAAATAACTAACACTCCCTCTTGTGCTTTTGTAAAGCCCCCCGAGAATTTTGTCTAAATAAAATGAAAAAACGGTTAAATTGATCTTTGATGTATCTCCTTTCTCAGTGTCCTTTTCCTGTTTTCAGTTACTAGGAAAACTAAACACCAGGGTTTTTCCAGTGCTTCTTTCTCCACCTTAACATATTTGAACACATCATCAAGGTAATGTGGACCTTGTAATAGACTATCAAATAATTGCCCTAAGCTTGATTCTGCTTTACATATATACTTATACTCTAGGACAGGTCATTTTAATCCCTTTAAGCTTTGCTTATTTATATTAACTAGGTGTAATAATACGTCCCCTGCTTACTTGGTAGTGATGAAACAAATGATATAGATAAAGGCTTTTGTATGTAAGGGTATGCAAATGTAGACAGTTATTATCTTAATCTTCATCATCGTCGTCATCATCATCCCTCAATAGATAATACTCTAAAAAGAGGTTACATCCCAATAAAACTGTTAAATAGAAAGAAATGATTACTTAATGTGAAAATAAAAATGGAGATTTTTTTTTCAATAGAGAGAAAATCTTTACCAGAATCTGTCAAACTATAGTAGCAGCTTTTTATTCCCATCTGTAAGATTTCCTTAAGGGAGAAGCAAATTTGTCATTGAAGCTAGGCAATGAGGACCTGTTTAAAATGTTATTTCTTATAATTCACTCTCAAGTGTATTGATGACATAAAAGACTCAATGCATGTTTGGTACTCGTTTATGTATACTCAGAGTCACTCTTCTTGTTAATGACTTATGATTAAAAATTGAAGGATCATAGTGAATTGTCCCAATAACACAAAATCTGATGACAACATAGAAAGTAGAAAAATGAAACTGTAAGGAAATTTGGAAGGGAAAATTGGAAGTAGATATTGTACAAATGCAATATGGTACTAACCCAAAAGTTATTAGAAGTAATTCAAAGACATGTGTATGAAGAAAGTTAATGCTAGACATAATGTACTGTTTGTACTGTCCACTTCATTTTGTGCTGCTATCCAACTTCCTAGAATTGTCATCTCATAATCTTTAGGTGCCATAGACCCTTCTATCCTGGTATATGTTTGCAAGCTACACTCATCTTTTTCTTAGCTTTTATCCTTACTTCCATACTCACAGACTCACAGACAAGCTGTGAAATTGCCTTGTCTTCATCACACACTTCATTCCCTCAATATTGTTTATTTCAAGGAAATACTCAGGAAACCCTAATATGTAACTGGTAACTAGGGGTTATAGCATTGTAAAATATGCCATTTGAATGTAATAAAATTTCAGACAGTATGGTAAAGTGAAATGAATTACTAAGAATAGTTGATAAATATTATCTGAGACCAGGTAAGTCTTTCAAATATCATTTAGGTCAAATTATAAAATTAGCATGATTTAGAGAATTATCTGGACATTTGATTTCAGCAATAAGACCAATCCTTAAAAAGGGGTAAAGATTAAGCACTACAGTTAGAAAAGTTTCTTTATGGGGCACGTGGGTGACTCAGTTGGTTGAGCATCTGGCTTTTGGTTTTGGCTCAGGTCATATCTCAGGATCCTGGCGTGAGTCCTGCTTTGGGCTCTGTACTCAGCGGGGAGTCTACTTGAAGACACTGCCTCTGCCCCTCACCCTACTCATGCTCGATTTCTCTCTCTCTTTCTCAAATCTTAAAAAAAAAAAAAGAAAAAGAAAAGGTTCTTTCAGTTGGTTTCTTTTTTTCCTTTTAGCACCTAATGCATGGGAGATAAATTTTCACTGTTACTGTTATTCCGTAATTCATGTAATTCTTTTTGATCATTTCCAAGTGCCATCTATTTTCATGTACAAAGTTAGCAGAAGTAGATGAATTTTTGGTTTGGGATGGAATATATACTTTTCCTGGGCAGTATGCCTTTGAAGACAGGAGTGTTTGATAAGTACACTGCAAGAGAGATTTTTGTTAGTGCACGCGGTATTCTCTTCGTGATGTGTTTAAGATCCTGGAAATTCACTCATGTTGTGATAGGAGGAAATATAAGCTTAAAAATAGTTAGTAGTTTTATTGGTGTTCTTTCTATTTACTGTCTATTGTCAAAATGGATGTGAGGTAGCGTAATAAATGTAACCAATTTCTTGAAGCAAATAACTAATCCTGAGTGAATCTGAAGTGATGCCATAGTCCATTAAATTTCAAACTCTGGTTATAATTTTCTTGAACAGACCTAGATAAAGGGTATATTTTTTCATTATCATAAACCCAAAGAGCAGACTGAAAGTGCAAAGTTAGAGAGGTTTGCATGGTCCCCACAAAGGCTCTTGTTAAACGGCTAGAAGTAGTGGATTCAAAAACTCTAAACCTGCTTTATGTTTCTGATGTCCTCCTTGACTATTAAATATGTAGGACTGTCAAGCATGAGACACTTATGGAAATAAATCAGGAAGGAACCAGGACTCAACAACAGTCCAAACAACAGAAAATAAATGGTCTTTAAAGACCTGATAAATGCACATGTCGCTGTCATTAACTGGATTGTGTGAAACAGAACAGAAGGTACCCCCTACTCGAGCAAAATATTTGGCTTTAATACCAAAGCACAAAAAAAGCACATCTCTCATGTTAGCAATACCTTAAGCTTTACTATTAAAAAAAATATTTGGATTGTAGCCACATTTAAAAGAGAAAACCAATATAAGTCAAGTGCCCTTTCTTTTCTGGTGCACAGCTTATAGAAATATGTTTATTTTGCTTCCCTGTATTTGCATACATACCACTCTCCTTGTTTCTTTGATAAAAGTTTTATGGGCAATAAATTATAAATCATGCTTATGTATAATTTATCCCTTTAAATACATATTTTATTTTTTGGCTTTTTAAATGAAAACCATCTTTAGCTTTGTATTTTTAAGAGATTCAAATTCAATACTTTAAGAAATTCATGAATAAGGCATGTTTCAACCTTAATTTGCATTTTTATAGTGTCTGCTGTAGAACAGTATAGATTTTGCTTTCTGAGTGTAGTCTTTCAAGCAGACACGATTCCCTTAAGAATAAGCCTTGAGAAAATTCACTTGCCCTTCATAAAACATACATTTCATTATCTCCCTATAAATTGGACACTTCCCTAACATGGTTGTGCATTTGTGTCTATTCCCTGAATATTGTAATATCCTCTAGTTCACATACACACACTAATACAAACAGAAAATGACCATTTTATTGTGTTGAACTGAATGGCAAGTGACCTGACATGAATCCAAAATGCATTCTACCTTCAAGAAGATAATCTTGAAATTGTACAATCCTTTAAGTAAGAAAATCATGTGGGAGAAATTAATTTTCCTGAGCTATAATCACATTTTAGACTTGGTTTAATATGCTAATACATTGGTTAAAACAACTAATATATTCTATGAGTTTAGAATATATTCAGAATACTGAACCAAAGAACTTTTGTTGATAAACTACAAGGGAATAGACCTCTCTCACTGTTAGAAAATGAAACTAAGGACTATAGTGGTACTAAGAGCATAGATAACATTCTCTTTTCTCTCTCTTCCCTCCATACCAGTCTATTTCCTAGCAATCACTGGTATTCGTGAAGCTTTTGTTTTATAATTAGGAGAGGATAGGCATCTTCCTTTCAGCTAGAGCTTTGAGTAAGAAGGAAAATTTAGGTATTATCTGGGGGGCACCATCCTATTGTACAAGAACTAAGATTAGGAAACTCTAATAATCCCATTCTTTCACTCTTACTCTTTTCTAATGTCAGAATGCCCTACAGTCATCAACATCTTTTAATAATCTGGTCATTTCTCTCTTCCTTACTTAAAGAATTCTCTAATTGTTTCTGTTCTTGTTTTTCTAATTGTATCTCCTAACCAAAAAGAACATATTTTGAAGTGCTATGCCAGGTACCTCAGAATGTGACTTTATTTGGAAATAGGATCTTTACAGAGGTAATCAAGTAAAATTGAGACCACTAGGGTGGGCCCTAATCCAATACAACTGGTTTTCTTATAAAAAGGGGACATAGAGACTCGCATAGGGAAGATCAAGTGAAGACACACCCAGGGGATGTTATCTGAAGACAGAGGGTTGGAATCATGTATCTACAAGACAAGGAACATTTGTGGCTACAAGAAGCTGGGAGAGAGGCATGGAATAGCACTCTCCCAAGCACCTTTAGGGGTAGTATGGCCCTTCCAACATCTTGATCTTGAACTTTTGGCCTCCAGAACTATGAAACAATACATTTTTTGTTTTAGGTCTGAATGTCAATATTACTTTTTCCTTCAGAGTTCTTTCTTGTTCTTCTAGTCTCCCACAATATGCTAAATACCTGTGTCGTAAAAATCATTTTACTTCACTAATTTAATGTCTACCTTCATTACAACATCGAACATGACTTTAGGGAAACAACTATGACTACTTGGTTCATGCCTAAGGCTCTAGTACTAACTAACTGCCCAATAAATATGAATTTAACAAATAGACAACAGAATGGTAATATGTCATCTTCCCCCTGCCCTGCTCTTGTGCCTAGGTTTGTGCTCTGTTGGAAGGGGCATATATTAGCTCCCTAGGGCAGCCACAAAAAATTGCCATAAACTTAGTGGCTTAAAACAACACAAATTTATTCTCTCATAGTTCTGGAGGCCAGAAATTTAAAATCAGGTCTTGGCAGGGCAATACTTACCCTGAAGTCTCTAAGGGAGAATCTTTCCTTACTTCTTCCAGGTTCTGGTGGATCCTGGCATTCCTTGGTTTGTATGTCATAACTCCAACCTCTATTTCTCTCTTCACATGGCTTTTTTCCTTGTATCTCTGTTTCTCAGATCTTCCTCTTCCTGTTTCTTTTAAGGACATCTGTCATTGGATTTAGGGCACACTCTAAAATCTAGGAGGATCTCATCTATATCTCTTTAACTTAATCACACGTGCAAAGACCCTTTTTCCAAATAAGATCACATTCACAGGATACAGAGGTTAGGACTTGAATTTTTTTTTTTTTTTCTTTTGATGATCACTATTCAACTCACTACAAAGTAAGGCTAATTAATTTTATAAGATTTTGAGACTGTGAGTGTGAGGGCAAACTCAGCTGCTTTGGGTTCTAGATGAAAAGTACTGCATGGAGTAGACAGTTATTTTCTCTACCATTGCATGGGATTCAGTACTCGGGCACACAGAGGCCTGGTGGCTTTGCTGACAAGAGGAGATATTGCTTTGGTATGGATATTAGCATTCTTTCAGTGGCAGAAACTACAGGGACATTAGCGATGCTCCTTCTAGCAGCTTCGCAGGCAGAGGATGTGGGCAAAGTTTGAGCAGGAAAAGAAGTTGGTTGGTGGACCCCAGAGGAGACTGCAACTGAGAAGAGGGATTTCTGGGGGACTTTCTAAAGTATCAGGGAAACTGAAGGGGAACAGTGATGAGCACAGATCCATGGAAAGGGGGAATAAACGTCGTGGTGAACCCATATTTTTCCCCACAGACTTGTAAGGCCAGGTGGTGTTTAGTTTACAACTGAAATTCAAATAAAAAATGAGATATTTCTTGATTATATGAAATAAAATATAAGGAATAGAATTATATGAAATAAAATATAAGGAAGATAATTACATAATGTAAGAAGGATGAGATGTATAGTTGAAGTTCACAGAATAGTCCACTTAATTTTAGACTTACATTTACCCTTTTTCCTCATTAGCATTACTATAAAACAGAATCAATGAGTGATTTGAGACCTGCTCTCTTTGATTGAAATCTCCTAGTGAGTCTAATTAGAAATAGCAATATTAAAAGGCATAATCAATCTTATATTTAGGTAGAATAACTCCTCTGACTTGACTAACTGCTCAGCATGGTGTCCTAAATTGCCGTAGGTTAAAATAGAAAATATCACTGGAAAGTATCAATATTTTATATTAACAGCCATTTTCATTTGCCATAAATGATTTTTTTCCTGATACTTTGCAATATGATAATACACTGGGGCAATTGTCTTGTGTGCAAAAGACTTAGTGTGATATGATCAGGGAAGAAAACTCCACAAGGAGCAAAGAACATGGAATCAGAATTTCTGTTTGGAGTCCTAAATAGTCACATAACCTTGACCTAATCTTTCTGATAAATCCAAAGGGCTCCTAGCTCCATTACCTTATGATTCTAAAGGGAAAATGTATTACAAGATCTGACTTTTGCAACAGTGTCTTTAGAGGGCAGATCTGTTTGTGGAACTGTGAATGAAGTTTTACATTCCAAAGCATCAGCTGAAAGCTTTTGGCAAAGTCTCTGGAATCTACAAGGGATAATTTTAGGACTCTCAAAGGGAACCAGTCAAATTAGCCCAGTTTGCATGGGGCTAACACCACCAGGGAATCAGGCAGAGAAGGAGAGTGAGTAGAAATTCTTAGATCTCATACAGCAAAGAAAATAAGTCTGTCAGCTATTTATTTATTTTACCTAAAAATTACTAGTTAAATATTAGAAACTAGTATTTAGCTTGTGAAGAATCTACCATTACTCAATACTTTTGTTATCTCTTGCAAATCATATCCATGTGTAGCTCGTACAAAGGTTGGCACTTTGTTCTCCTTTTTCCCTCCCTCCCTCCTTCCCTTCCTTCCCTGTCCAACTCTTTTTTTTTTAAGATTTTATTTATTTGAGAGAGAGGGGGAGAGTATGAGCACGAGCACAAGTGGAGGGGATGGGCAGAGAGAGAGAGAGAAACAGACTCCCTGCAGAGCAATAGGGGGCTTGATCCCAGGACCAGGAGATCATAACCTGAGGCGAAGGCAGAAGCTTAACTGACTGAGCCAACCAGGCACCCCCTTTTCTCTCCATCTTAAGGCTTTGCATAACAAACAAGGATTTTATTCAATTTTGGAGTAGATTTAGTTGGGGCTCCTCTCTAAAATCAGAGGTGAGCATTTCTTATTATTCACTTATGACAAGTACATATTTCAAACTTAAACCAATAACTTAGAATCCTTCCTAGGGTAAAAAGAAATGAAAATGAAATATTGGTAGCAATTTCTTCAGAGAAATATTTAAAAACAGGAAGGTTTCCACTTTCTTTTGTGGCTAGACAAAGCTAGCTGGTAAAATAAGAAAAGTTCTATCAATATTTGATACCACAATCATTTTTTTTCTTTAAAGTTATATTCTCTCATTTTTTGGCTGATTCAGCAAATGAAAACTTGATTCATTTTGATAAGTCATTGCATGATTACTATGTTATAAAACATAAAAACTTTTTTGGAATAGTAATTAAAATTAAAACAAGAAGTTTAGAAGGTAATTAACAGAGAAAATTAAGCATATCCACTTTGGAAATATACATGACATGCTATCAGTAGGTACTTGCTTATATTTAAGGCATCAATTGAATATATGTATTTCATATTTCTGGAAGAACTAAATTCTAAGTGAATAATAACATTTTTTTACTATACAGCCATACTAAAAGACAATATTCTGGCTTTTAATTACTAACTGTACCAAATGTGAAGATTCCTCCATTTTTTCTGGACTATGGCGTTACTGCATTCTACTGTATTATATAGCATTAAGGGATTATGACCCTCATGGAATCATATAAAATGTGATTAAAGTGAAGTCTTTATTATCTTAGTTAAAATATGGGTTTGGGTTGTATTTACTTGAATAACAGGGGAATTCTAAATGACATATATAAGAAATTCATTAAATAGGAGCATATATCCAACAAACATATGGAAACCTGTTCAGCTTTATTAGTAATGAATGAGACCTGTTCAAACAACAAGATCTATTCATTTGTTAATAAATTAGCTATTATTAAAAATAATGGTAACTAAATTGATGGAAAGTCTAAATTTTTAGAAATTTTCAAGAAAGTATTTTATCAATAAATAGCCTTATGGTATATATATAATTTTACCTCTGGAATTTTGTCGTAAGCAGAGATATTCAATATATAGACAATAAATATAAAATTATTTAATAATTTCTCATATTTTCTGTTATTAGCATATTGCCCAATATTGACTAGCCCCTTTCCTGAATCATTTCCTGCAATCTTTATAACACCCCTTGTCTCTTCTGGTTTCCTGTTTGGCATGTAAGGAGCTGAGAAATTGCCACTCTATCCTAACAATAAGTAAAAAGCTGAACAAATTGAAAATCAATAACTTTTCTTAGATTTGTCAGGAAATTGAGGTCACAGGGCCCCCAAAATTGTAATAACAGACAGGCAGATGCAGAGAATTACAACTTAGCAGAAGCTCAGGAGAAGAAACCTCCATGAGAACCAGTGGAGGAAAACCTGAACTGTGATTGAAATATTTCTCAAGGCTCTGTGTGGACAAGTCTGGAAGTTGAGAACTCCAGCAGGACTCAGTCTTAGTGGGGGGCCCTCTCCCGTTTTGTGAGTTTTATCTCCAGAAACTCAATTTCTCATGGTGAAGACTGGAGAAAAATCCCTTCATACTTCAGGCAGGAAGAGGGGGAAAAGTAGCTATTTTGAAATACATGCAAAATATTCTGTTCTTCTCTACAAGGCCTGCCCTCAAGAGGATTACTTTACTATTTTACCTTACCCTAACCTATGGGAGTTTTATTGGAGTCTAACTGATCTGGGAGAGGGGCAGTGCCCAACTCCAGCTCCCTCCAGCCATTCTATCCCTTGTAAGAGGGGAAAGACTGAGAAACACTGGCGAAGACCATAGCCCAAGGGCACATGCTAATTAAGGAATGCTGCCTAAACACAGGACCTGTGGGATGCTGCCTCTCCCCTCACATCTCATTACCACATCACTAAGGGCCCATTTATCATACTGCCTTTTACTCAGCAGGCCATATCCAGCTTTCAACAAAATTTACAGTGCATACTAAAAGGCAAAAAAGCAGTTTGAAGAGACAAAGCAGGCATTAGAACCAGACTCAGAGATGGCATGGATGTTGGAAATATCAGACTGGGAATATAAAATAACTATCTGCCATATGCTAAGGGTGCTAATGGAAAAAGTTGAATATTCAGGAACAGACGGGTAATGTAAGCAGAAAGATGAACAGTCTTAGAAAGAATAAAAAAGAGGGGCGCCTGGGTGGCACAGCAGTTAAGCGTCTGCCTTCGGCTCAGGGCGTGATCCTGGCGTTATGGGANTGGAGGAAAACCTGAACTGTGATTGAAATATTTCTCAAGGCTCTGTGTGGACAAGTCTGGAAGTTGAGAACTCCAGCAGGACTCAGTCTTAGTGGGGGGCCCTCTCCCGTTTTGTGAGTTTTATCTCCAGAAACTCAATTTCTCATGGTGAAGACTGGAGAAAAATCCCTTCATACTTCAGGCAGGAAGAGGGGGAAAAGTAGCTATTTTGAAATACATGCAAAATATTCTGTTCTTCTCTACAAGGCCTGCCCTCAAGAGGATTACTTTACTATTTTACCTTACCCTAACCTATGGGAGTTTTATTGGAGTCTAACTGATCTGGGAGAGGGGCAGTGCCCAACTCCAGCTCCCTCCAGCCATTCTATCCCTTGTAAGAGGGGAAAGACTGAGAAACACTGGCGAAGACCATAGCCCAAGGGCACATGCTAATTAAGGAATGCTGCCTAAACACAGGACTGTGGGATGCTGCCTCTCCCCTCACATCTCATTACCACATCACTAAGGGCCCATTTATCATACTGCCTTTTACTCAGCAGGCCATATCCAGCTTTCAACAAAATTTACAGTGCATACTAAAAGGCAAAAAAGCAGTTTGAAGAGACAAAGCAGGCATTAGAACCAGACTCAGAGATGGCATGGATGTTGGAAATATCAGACTGGGAATATAAAATAACTATCTGCCATATGCTAAGGGTGCTAATGGAAAAAGTTGAATATTCAGGAACAGACGGGTAATGTAAGCAGAAAGATGAACAGTCTTAGAAAGAATCAAAAAGAGGGGCACCTGGGTGGCACAGCAGTTAAGCGTCTGCCTTCGGCTCAGGGCGTGATCCTGGCGTTATGGGATCGAGCCCCACATCAGGCTCTTCCGCTATAAGCCTGCTTCTTCCTCTCCCACTCCCCCTGCTTGTGTTCCCGCTCTCGCTGGCTGTCTCTATCTCTGTCAAATAAATAAATAAAATCTTTAAAAAAAAGAAAGAATCAAAAAGAAATGCTAGAAATTAAAAAAAAAAAAAGGAGAATATCTTTTTAAGGCTCCTTAGTAGACTGGACATGGCTGTGGACTTGAAGATATGTCCAACCCATCTGAAACTGAGATGTGGAGAAATATAGATCACACAGCTCTCAAGTAGCAGACGCCACATTCGCATCTAGATTTGTTTGATTCCAAAGTAAATCCTCACTGACTCCACTTTCTTCTCTCTTTTTGCTGTAACATAATGGAATTTGCTAATAATTAGCCATTATTAATTGCTATATAATTATCATTTAATATAATATATTAATATTATAACATTATAATTATATATATATGCTGACAAGGGAAATGTTCAGTATACATTTTCAAGGAAACTCTAAAAAATATGTCCAGTTTGATCCAAGTTTGTCAAATATTATTTTTTATATGTATTGAAAACAATGAAAGGATTATACACACACATACCTAGTGATGTTTATTTCTGAACTTAGGAATTATAGTTGACATTTTTTTCTTATTTTTTTAGGCTTTTTCTGAATTTGTGGATATTTCAACAATGCATATATATATTTTGTGTTACTATTACCTAAAAACTATGTTGAAAATAACAGTAATAAAAATAAAAATCAAGAGGAACAGAATCTTAAACATTATATCATAAACAATGTATGAACAACCAAGCCCAGAAGGAAATGTTGAGAGATCTGTATTAAAACTTTTATCATTATATTTGTGATCAGTAATAACATATCTTCCCATGTAGACTAGTTACATCACTTTTTAGATTTTCAGATTTCTATATTAATAATGCCTCATAAGAAAATTTGTCTTTTTCTCTACTTTTTATCTCCTTCTTACCCACTACCATCCTATAATAATGATGATGGCTAAATAATATTTGAGGAGAGTTTTGTTCATGCAGGAAAAGTGATATAACATGCTCAGCCACCACCTTTCCTTGAGTTTCTATGGTTCACATGTTTCAAAAGTTTATGTCATCCAGGTAGAAAATATAATAGATATGGAGAGATGGAGGTTTTTATTTCTATTTTTTCAAACTTGTCACCTTGGAAGAGAAAATAACTATTTTGTAACTTAGACAGGAGGCAAACAGCACATGGCATTGCTGACTGAGCTGCAAAACCAAAATTGACAAATCCTGGAGGATAAGAAACTTACCATTGCAAAGGCAGGCATCGCAGTGCATGCTTCCTGGGCTTTCCTGGTGTCCTGCTGCTGCTCAGCAGCTCCCAGGACCCATCTGACAATAGTTTGGCTTCTCAGATGAGTCAAAAAGGAAAAACAAAACAAAACAAAACAATTTTATCATAAGGAAATGATAAGGTTGGCACAGAGGACCAGTCACTCTTGCTGCTCTTGTTATGATGAAGAGGCAGAGAGAAAGACTGATGGAAAAACTCAGCATGAGGTATGAGAAAAGGAGGAGAATTAGATTTCTGTTTATTACCAGTCTTCTTAAACTTGAATATAGTTCAAAAGTTAGTAGCAAAGACTCACTGATGACATGAGGGCCACTAAAATATTATCCTCAGATGCCACCAGTGGCAGCTATATTCAGTACAACCCTTTGCAAAGTGTTTTGGCAAGAGCTATCAACAACCATATATATGTTCATATACTTTGGTAGGTCTACAATGCTGTCTACACAGATCCAAATACTCACATTGGTGTTACACACAGAAAATTGAAGCTAAGTCAACGTACTTTGATTCAGGAATATTTGTTTAATGATTAATGAAAACATGGTGTATCAATTTGATGGAGTAGGCAGAATGGGTGGAAACATAGAAAATGCTACTTTGGCAAAAGCAATATATAGATACGTAGTATACAATGGTTTAAATTTTATGAAAAAATGTGTGTATTTAAAGGAAAGGAATGCTTGTGACAAGCAAAATAACACTGATGAATAGATGAAGGGGATTAAGGGTACTTATTGTAATGAGTGATATAGAATCATTGAATCATTTCTTTTTTTCCTGAAACTAAAATAACACTGTGTGTTAATTATACTTGAATTAAAAAAAAGACACACAGATGAACAAGTTCAAGCACAAAACTAAAGAAATGGTATTTAGAATTAAGAGAATGTCAATTCATATTAGCACGTTAATATTCTAATATTTAGAAAAATAAAAATGTACAATAGAAAATAAAATAATAGTGATGAATTAATAGAGTCATGAGTAAATAGAGATTTTATTCCACCTTCTATTTTTAAAAATTTTATGTTATACTTTTCTTGTATTAACAAAATCATAAAAATGATAGAATAGTTAATAGCTAATTTTTGATTGCCAATAAACTAGCATTTAGATTAATCTCCAGAAAGTATTTAAGAAATGAATCATTCTAGAATCTGATCTTTATGACTTAAGCAATAATCAACTTTGAGGAAATATGCACATAATAGCTTCTAACTTGTATTAACTTAACCTGTTACTAATGTGATGTGCACAATTTGAGGTAAAAGGAAGAAATAAACACTGAAACAGCTAAGTTGCACAATTAAGTTGATGCCCTTCAGCATTTCTCAAGATTTCTTAAATTAACACAGAACTGGAAAATGGAAATGTTTGTAGGGTATACTGTGGTGCATTGAGGGAGATGTACTTGCTGGACAGAACTTAGAGGGCAGGGCTGAGTAAGCCTTCATTTGCCAGGGTTGCCCCGGGGCCCCACCACTGTTTTAAGTGTCCTAAGGGATTAATAGTTCAACATACTTGAAATTTATTGAGAAACTCCACTTTGAAACACGCTTCAGAAAAAAAGTAGAATAAAATGACCAAGTAAATTTGGTGAGAAAAGTGTGTGTGTGTGTGTGTGTGTGTGTGTGTGTGAGAGAGAGAGAGAGAGGCAGGCCCTTGCACGCTTGGGTTTATAATGAGATTGGGTGAATTCAGGCTCATAGAAATTCACTTCTGTTGTGACTTACCACTGCTGTCTAAATTAAATTTGGTGTCATTAGATAATCGTGTTAAGACTGCCCTCCTTCCCCTGCCCCCGGCAAATCTGTAAAGTATACTGATCTACCCTATGAAGTTGAAAGTAAAGAAATAGGTAGCCTCTAGTTACTTAGGTAACACATTAATAGGCTTATAATCTTTCTTTTTCTATTCATTCCTTAATAAAGTTGTCTGCAGGCAAGAAAAAGCTGCTGAGATTCATATCTTATATAGTTATAGATGAGTTTATGACCCTTTGCTGTTAGTGAACAGAGATTTATTGGGAGAAAATGTATGCTAGGGATTCTCCAAATGTAGAAAATAATTTTTCTAATTATAAGAACTGACCTTGAAACACTTCGAAGTAAAGCAGTACAGCAGTGTTTTTAAATCTATAGAGGCATCAGACCAAAAAATGTATCTTATTAGCTATTTTTTATGTAAATTTACTTATTTTTCAATTTATTTTTTAAGATTTCCTTTATTTATTTGAGAGAGAGCATGAGGGGTGGGAACAGAGGGACAGGGAGAAGCAGACTCCCCGCTGAGCAGGGAGCCCAGACTCAGGGCTCAGTCCCAGGACCCTAAGATCATGACCTGAGCAGAAGGCAGACGCTTAACTAACTGAGCCACCCAGGTGCCCCCTTTTTGGGTAAATTTCAAAGAGAATAATTATGGATGTTTGACAATATCAGATATAAATGTTAGATGGTTTAAGTATAAATAAAATGTCCCCTCTCGCTTTCTGCCTTTGTTTATTTGGTTGCTAAGTTAAAAACAGTACTTAAAAGATAGAGCAGGCTAACAGAAACTGGGAAATTTATTGACCACTAATTTTATCAATTTCCTCAGCGTGTAAATTGCTATTCAGCAGTATTCAAACCTTTTGAAGACCTGTGAGTTAGAAAACTATTGCCACGGATCTCCTACTATAATCAAGAATATTAATTTTCAAACTATTTTCTTTAGAGCAGTGTACCTCAGAGATTCTGCATAATTTTAACACAGTTTTTTATTTTTATATATACTGTAGTTATTAAAAATTATAAAAGAACATGTATTCTCAAATATTTACAACTTAAAAACTACTGATATATTATTTTATCTGCACAGAAAATTGCGTCTTGCTGATCTCACCTTATTGAACAAAGTTCTGGAATTATTAAGAAAGTAGTACACACAGTTTTACGTTCCAACGGATCATGAGATTTCCTGGATTCTGTGCAATGGAATAAACTACTCCAACATCCAATGTAATTTTGAGTTTTATTCGGCTATCACTGTCATTCATAACCTGCAATTTTAAATGTCTGTGTTCACTAAGACAGTCCCATGGTTCTCATTGATTAAATTTACAATAAATATAAATTTGATTTTATAGAATAAATTTATACTAATAAAGTAATTCTTACTTTTTTTTTACAGCATGGGAGTTTATTGTAAGATTTCCTTTATATAAATGGTTTCTGTGATTAACTAGATGCGACAAGTGATATAAATGCTTTAGGGAATGCATTTGTATTCTAGATCTTATAATTATAATGCAAACCTCCTTTCTGAAAATTCACACTAGGTAACTATGATAACATCTCCAAAATACATTTACTAATACAGAAATGTTTTGCTTATTTGCTGTGACAAGAAAGCACTTGCCTTTCACCTATGAGGAGTGCCACTGGCTGACATTTTCCAGCGACATGTGTTTGGGATCCTTTTCGGCATTTGTGCCAAGGCCAAGCTCTTCTCAAGGGGCCCCCAGCTGGGTTGCACAAGGCAGCACAGAGGTCCCCGCTGGGTTGGTTGAGAGTTTTTCAGATCAGCCCAATTTTATTTCTCCCCTTTTATACTCTGCATTTCCCTCTCCCTCCCTTCTCAAAGCTACTATATTTATCTCTGCATCTGATTTTCTGAGGGACCTGAAAAGCCTCGTTTAGATAAAAGTTTATGTATACCTTTTTATTACTTAAATGTGTAAAAGTTACTGAACAAATTATTATATAATCAAGATTGTTGGGGGGCATGAGTACTTCCTGCAAGTTCCTATACTTGTGACAGCTATTCATGATTATTCAACACTTGGTTGTAGCTTTCCACATTTTATCTCTGAAATAAGATGAAACATATCAAGAATATAAATTTATCTTAATCAACTCTGTAGACTAGTTATAGTCACTGTGCTTAGAAGTATAAAAACGTTAAAATGTAACTTAAAATTTTTTGACACATTTTCCTTTTAGTTTTGTGAAGTTTTTATTTAAATTCCAGTTAGTTAACCTATTGTGTAATATTAGTTTAAGGTGTATAACTTAGTGATTCAACACTTACATACAACACCCAGTGCTCATCACAAGTGCCCTCCTTAATCCCCATCACCTATTTAACCCATTCCCACACCCATGTCCCCTCTGGTAACAATCAGTTTGTTCCTGTAGTTAAGACTCTGTTTCTTGGTTTACCTCTCCCCCGCCCGCACAGTGTTCATTTGTTTTATTTCCGAAATTCACATACGAGTGAAATCATATGGTATTTGTCTTTCTCTGACTGACTTATTTTGCTTAGCATAATACCCTCTAGTTCAATCCACATCATAGCAAATGGCAAGATTTCATTCTTTTTGATGCTGAGTAATATTCCATTGTATGTATATACCACATCTTTATCCATTCATCAGTTGATTGGACATCTGGGCTCTTTCCATAATTTGGCTATTGTTGACAATGCTGCTATAAACTGGGGTGCGAGTATCCTTTCAAATTAGTATTTTTGCATCCTTTGGGTAAATACCTAGTAGTACAATTACTGCATCATAGGGTAGTTCTATTTTTAACTTTTTGAGGAAACTCCCTACTGTTTTCAGAGTGGCTGCACCAGTTTGCATTCCCACCAACAGTGTAAGGGATTTTCCCTTTCTCCACATTTTCACCCATACCTGTTGTTTCTTGTGATACATTTGATAAAATATATCATGATTCAAGACACGTATGTTTTTCTTTACAAAGAAAAATATGTAAAATTAGGATGATGTGAACAAAAAAATAAAACCAGTTGTATAATGGAGAATTCAGTTACCATAGGATAAAATTAATGGCAAGCTTTTAATTTTCTTATTTATTTTTAATTTTTATTTATTTGATATGTTCTGGACTTTAAATAGCTTGACATATTTCATAGATAGTTCCTATACTATACTCTTTAGTACAAATATTTGCTTAGAAAATACCTATTCTTTTATAATCTGTATCCCACAGTTTTAGCAACTAATATTCAATTAGACTAATCTAATTAGACTAGATCCAACTGGTCTGATCTGGAATTTTTTCTACATCATAATTATGTACCTATCGTTATATGGTTTAGAGAGTGAATTCAATGCCTTCGTAATGCTAACTGGGTCTGTGTAGATGAGATGAGGGTGGGTGAGAGTTATCCTTTCCAGTTCTCCAGGCTTACACTTGGACACATTTTACATGTTAGTTGACTGCTTAGTTCCTGTCATTTTGTGGCTACTACTTTAAGGTAATCAGGATGAAGTTAATCAGGATGCATTCCTTGTCCCTATCTCTTTATTTACTGTGAGGAAATAATAAAAATGATTACTTACATAGTGATTTACTTTCCACAGGTATCCAAATTTCTAAGTTCAGATCTGTATCTGTGGCTATAAGTACAAGCATCCCTTCATTATGTGGGTTTTATTAACCTTCATTTTTTTTTCTTATTTTTGATGAAATTTAGGTACCGAAACAAGCGAAAAAACCCAAAAACTTACTACGGATGTTCTATGAAGAAAACCCTCAATGAATCAAGTGGATTACATTTTATAATCTTGAGTACCTGCGTCTGTTTTCATGTAAATAAACCCATTACACTTACCTTAGATACAATTTGAAAGCCAAATGTATTTGAGGAAATAAAATTGATACATAGAGTATGAAAAATACACATTTAAAAAAAAATTCCTTATTTACTCACCAAAGGAAAATTCCTATAAAGTTTGCAGTCTTAGTTTTGGTAAACAGAGTACTAAAAACCACATATTCTTTTTTTTTTTTAAAGATTTTATTTATTTATTCGACAGAAATAGAGACAGCCAGCGAGAGAGGGAACACAAGCAGGGGGAGTAGGAGAGGAAGAAGCAGGCTCATAGCAGAGGAGCGATGTGGGGCTCGATCCCATAACGCCGGGATCACGCCCTGAGCCGAAGGCAGACGCTTAACAGCTGTGCCACCCAGGTGCCCCTAAAAACCACATATTCTTATTCTTTGTTATGGCATTAAAAAACAAACCTTACTTTTTCCTGTCTGCGTGCTGTAGTTCTCTAGGTAGCTGGCAAAACACACTGCCCATTCAGCAATTATACAATTCTCTCCTGGTGTAACAAATATATTCTTTGTGTCTTTATTCTTAGGATTATTATACTGAGTTAAGAGGATTAATCTACTGGTGGAACTCTATTATTCTCTACATTAGGCCAGAAAAAAAAAAGATTAGTTTTGTGGAGAAAAATTGCAAGGCAGTAGTCACATTTGATACTTTTTTCCCCCTGTTGTTTTAATTAAGCTATATTCTGGATTCTAAAGAATAAATATATTAGTAATGAAATTATTTTGGAAGTTGGAGTGAGCCCCGATATCTGGAACTAACTAGGCATGTGATTTTATTCAAAACATTTAATCTTCGTGTACCTTGTTTTCCTCACTCAAGTCCCTTTACACATCTTAAATCTTCTTTCTTCTCTGTGTAGCATGGCAGTTAAGTACTCTGCTATGTGACCTTCCAACCCTCCAGGCTTTGTTTCTCCAATCCGTTCTTCATACAGGTACCCAGATAATCTTTCTAAAATGCATATTGTTTTCACATTTGCCCTATGAGTAGAAATATCAGCAGTGTTTCTTTGCCAAAAGTATCATCTATACCTCTAAACCCTAGCTGCATCTATTGCTACTTCCTGATTGTCTTTCAATACTTTAGTTGTAGTCATACTCAACTACTTACTGTTTCTCAGTTGTCATTGCAGGACTCCACCATTTTCCATAGATCTGTCCATCTGTTTTAAGTAATCTTTATGTCATCAATCCTTAGTTATTTTTTATGTATTCCACAGATCCCATGTTAATAATTCCTTTAAAAATATTCCCTGAATTACACAAATTCTTGTTTGCTTTCTTTATGTCCCTTTCATTTCAAATAATGGTCATTTTGTCACATCTCATAAACTAATGGACTGTGAGCAATATACATGTCTTATTATATATCTTTGTAACACAATAGAAAGGACATCCACTATGGTCATGGAAAGGCTTGTATCCCTTACTGCTTCTTTGACCCTGGTCAAGTTGCTTCACCGTCTAGAAATGGGATAATAATTCCTGAGTAGGAAGGAACATGCATGTATGTCATTATTGAGCTTATGTACCAGTTTCAGGGAAGCAAATATAGACTTTCTGGCTGTAATAGCTTTTACAGTTATGTTAGGGCATTGCAGTAGAATTGCATTGATAGGGATTTTGTTTCTTGATGTATGCATTTGCAGCTCATTTTATTAGTTAAGTTCTAATTTTTACCTTTTATGTTCAGAACTCTTTTCATTGGACTGGTATTTACCTCCCAATAATTCATGGCAGAGAAGAAAAACTTAAAAAATTTACAGGTTCTGTTTTTATCAGCAGTATTACCCCTTGTTACCAATGACTTAGATATTTCCATTTCTGGCATTGCATAAGATTTTCCTCTGTTGTGAAAGGATACATATATGCCTTTTAAAAGTTATATGATATAATTGGATCAATTTCTATTTTCTATAATTTCTACAAATGTAATACTTTTAAAAACTCCATTCTACTGGTTATGCTATTAAATCAAATATATTTTAAAAAAAACCATTTGAGAAATATGTATATTTCCCTTGGAAAAGCAACTGGCATATTATATAAACTTAATAAATGATAGATAAAATGACAAGGATACTGCTAATTATAATTTCAGCATGCTTAATACTCAGCTCAGTGTTTGACAAATTCCAGGTGTTCCAATAAATAATCAAGAGATTAAGTGAATGAGTAACTGAGTTAAATGAGGGAATTAGATCAAATTAGTGGTTGTAAACTGTCGTTGTTCATCAGAGTCACCTTTAAAACAATTTTTAAGAAGGTGGATGCCTACTTCTAAATAATGACCTACTACCAGAAGTGGATGTGGGCTAAGACATTTGCGTTTTAAAACTTCATGATGTCTGTGCACAGCAATGTAAATATACTTACTGCCACTGAACTGTAAACTTAAAAATGGTTAAAATGATAAAGTTTGTGTTACATATATTTTACTACAATAAACAAAGAAAAATAATTTATGATGTCTATTCACTATGGCAATGATTCTTAATGGTAGAATACCTTGTGGGGAAACATGAAAAGTGTCAATCTCAAGAGTTGGAAGATCACATATAGATTGAAAAAAAAATAATAGTATTCACAAACTCTGAATGTTTTTACGGTATGTTGTTTTCCTATAGCCATGAGGTAATGACATAGAATGCACTTGCTCTTTCACTGACTTGAAACTTCTTTGTCAAATTATATCTCTCTGATACTTATCTTTTTTTTTTTTTTTTAAATCTGAATCTAGTTAACACTCTAAGTTTTAAGAGCTAACACCTGGTTAAGTAATGTCCAATCCCAATGTCAAAGGGAGGCATAGAGGAAATGAATGGTGTCCACACAAAGCCAGTGGTCTCCAGAGAAATTCATTCTCTGAAGTGTGTTGTCACAATACAATACACACATATGAAACATGCTTTAATTGATTTTAGACATTTTAAAATTGGTGGTATTAGTTTGGATAAAGCATGACTTCTTTTTTTTTTTTTTAAGATTTTATTTATTTATTCGACAGAGATAGAGACAGCCAGTGAGAAGAGGGAACACAAGCAGGGGGAGTGGGAGAGGAAGAAGCAGGCTCATAGCGGAGGAGCCTGATGTGGGGCTCCATCCCATAACAACAGGATCACGACCCTGAGCCGAAGGCAGATGCTTAACCGCTGTGCCACCCAGGCGCCCTGGATAGAGCATGACTTCTAAATACGTTTATTTCTTTCTGTTCTGTCCACCAGTAATACACCTAGTGCTTTAGTAGTATTTCTGAACCTAGTTGTATTTAAGTCAAGTGATGCAAAGCTTTCATTAAAAGAAAGAATAATCTAGAGATAAATCATTTTTCAATTTTGAATGAGAAACACTCAAGTTTCATTGTTAAAAATGCAAATTTCTAATCCAAACTCCAAAAGATAATTTTATAATTCTTTAGTGGAGATGCATTTTTAATCCTACAAGTGACATAAATGGTTTTAAGCAAACACTAAAACCCAAGTAACCACCCCACTGTCATACACTTACCCCGGTATACTGATATTAGATTTGGGTAGGTTCATGGAAGAAAATACATTACTTCCCCCCCACACTTTATAATTAGATATTTTTCTTTTTTTTTTTTTAAAGATTTTATTTATTCAACAATGATAGAGACAGCCAGCGAGAGGGGGAACACAAGCAAGGGGAGTGGGAGAGGAAGAAGCAGGCTCATAGCAGAGGAGCCTGATGTGGGGCTCAATCCCTTAACGCCGGGATCACGCCCTGAGCCGAAGGCAGACGCTTAACCGCTGTGCCACCCAGGCGCCCCTATAATTAGATATTTTTCTTAAATATAAGTATATGAGCAGATGATTTAATGAGTTAATGCTACACCATTCTTTCTATTCTTTCTAATGCTTCTCTCATTTATACTAATAACAAGTATTTATATAGCAAGTATTATTTTTCCTTTCTAAATAGTATTTTTATTTTTTAACTTTAAGTAGTTTTGTTTTAAAGTTATATTCATGAGATCATATTGCAAGTAACAAAAAACTTCAAAATGTGTTGTTTGTGGTGGGAGAAAAGAAAACGTCCACCTGTTACAGTAATATGCATGTGCATGTGTGTATGTATATATTTGTTTATGTATATGTATAAATTCTATATAAATTACTGATTATAATGAAAAAAATTCATATTTTTGAGTTTCTGTGATGTTGCTAATAACTGTTTAAAATTTTCTTTATAGACTATATGAAATTACTTTTGAAGTGTTTTTCTGCTTTCTTACACTTGCACCAAAGCTGTTAAAACCAAACCATGCCAGTTATAAATATTTATAAAGCAACATCACATCATGATTTTAAAACCACATGTCATTTTTTCACTACTTTGTAGTAGCGACTAATATGAACTGAATGGAAACTGCCATTTTACTGGTTCTTCAATTACATGATTTATAAAAATGGAACAGAGATGGAGATGTGTTCTTAAAAGTAACTCAGAGGATACTCATGTCTTTGACTTGCATTATGTTTAATTCACCTCAACTATGTCTGAGGCTTTCTTCACTGTTTTCCTGCTGATTATGAAATTATTTCTAAAGTAGTTCTTCAAACTATGAACAACCAAGAGTATTCACTGTCATCCATTCAAAATGGTAGAGCCATGTGATAACAAAAGCAAATTTGGGAACTGTATTTGTAAATCAACAGGCAAACTTCCTTACACTTAGAAAAAGGCTGGGAATTTAAGTGGAAAGAGGCAGTATCAAATTAGACTGTAAGATTGGCAGCAAGAGTTGGGTCTTAACTTGCTTTTTCTTCAATTCTTTCATAAGTGCCCTTGCCTTTGAAAAGCAGAAAACTGAATTAAACCCTCAGGCTGTTTCTTAAATTAATGGAGAAATTATCCCTCATTTTTCTCCCACCATTTCGAACTTCCCTCAGAACCCCACTCCGAGGTATACCCTGATTCAGTGGAACTAAGCTATGAGTTAAAAAGGCAGTCACCTAAGTTCTCCTCCTAGCATGAAAATTAATTAGCACTGCCCTGGTGTAGAGAAAAGAGAGCTTTTGTTTTAGCAATACTCCAGAAAATTATAGTCATTTCCCACGATTGACCTTTGCTTAGTGTTTCGGTTAGCTGTTGCCTGCTCCTCCTTATCGATAATTCCTTATTTTTTTCTTTTTTTTCACTTTGCTTGTTGGTTTATAATGAATTCTCTGATGGAAACCTCTTTATCAAAGACTTTTTTCCAAGTGTGACCTTGTACCAATGCCTCTTAAGAAACATGATTTGATATAAATATATATTATAACCAAATGAATTATTGAATTGTCCTTAAAGTTAAGGCTGGATAAACTCTGTGGACTCTGGTTGAGACCTCTTATCAGAGTGTCTCCCAACATCTGCCCCAACGCTGTGTCACTTTAAGATCCTAGAATTATGAAACTACCCTGGGGTAGATGAAGAGACCTATTAAAGCATGAAAAAGATTTTTTTTCATTAGATACAAAGAATGGATGCGTAGACTCACATTAATTTTCATTATAGAAAAATAAGACAAATACTATATCTCAACCTCTGATTTTGTGGACTCAGCTGCATACCTGCAATACATGTTATAAATTCATTTGGACCTTTAGAGTTTAGTGATTTTCTTCATCTATAATTTAGCAGCATTAACTACTGCACTAATCCAATGTAACTTCCAAAAAGACTGCACAGAACAAAACACAAAAGTAGTGAAGACTTGAAGGAAAGGAATTAGTAAGGGTCCATAGCCAATATCTCTTTATTACACTGCATTGGAAGAAATTTTGCGATGGAATGACTGGTCATTAGCTTTGTTTCATTTTCATGTTCTAGAGAATGAGGAATTAATTTTAAACCAGATCAAGCATTGCATTTTGGCTTTCTTTGTGAATAGTGACAATCCCCAACTTAACAATGGTTGACTTACGATTTTTAGGCTTTATCAGGCTTTACGATGATTGTGTGAAAGTGATACCTATGCGCCCGCTAGAAACCGCTACTTCCGATTTGAATTTTGATCTTTTCCCGGGCTAGTGCTATGCCGTAGGATCCCCTCTTCTGACGCTGGGCAATGGCAGTAAGCTGTAGCTTCCAGTCAGCTTCACCTTCAGTGTGGTATTCAATACATTACATGAAGGATTCAACACTTTATTATGAAACAGGCTTTGTGTTAGATGATTTTATCCAATTGTTGGCTAATGTAGGTGTTTTGAGCATGTCTAAGTTGGGCGAGGCTAATCTATGATGTTCAATAAGTTAGGTATATTAAATGCATTTTCAACCTATGATATTTTCAACTTAGGGTGGGTATTGGGACATAAACGCCATCAGTCAAGAAAGATCTGTATACTAATGTGCTGGCATATGAGGGCTGGGACAAGGATAAGAGTACAAACTTTAAGGGAGTCCTTAACTTTCTTGCACGGGGCTGTGAAAGTTCTGACCCTGTACTTGTGTGGCTTGAGAGTGAGTGTTCCCTTACATTTTGCGTTTTAGATTTCTTATTCCCTTCATCTGGGTCTCAGCCTTTTGACTGTATTTGTATTATTGTTAGCCTATCACGTAATGTAAAAGCACACTTGCTTTTGAAATGAGGCTAATATGTTAATGTTTAGCGTTAGAACATCTTACTCATAAAAACAAATTGCTATAGAGCTGTTCATCTTTCACTGTTTTTATTTGAGTTTCTCACAAGTTGGGATATTTGGATGCTATATGTCTTGACTTATGATGCAATGAGTCCAGCATAGACTTTTCAGAAAATTTGTATTTGAAGATCTGCTTTTTCCTGATTTTTTTTTTCCCAGAGACTTAAGAAAACACTTGATATGGATAAAATGTTTTTTAAAGCAAGGTGAGGGTTCACTTACTTGCTTGTGTTTTGAAAGTCATATAGACTCCCCTAAAGCCTGAAACATCTGTGGTGCTTAATATACTGATCTGTGCCATACACGAGATTTCTGTGCCAGCAAACTTGTTTCAGGATGCATAGACTGTGAAGGTTTAATTCTACCTTTAAAAAGCAAAATAAATGAACTAGGACTACGTTATTCCAAGTTGAAATGTTATTAAAAACAAAAAACTCTGTAAAGCTAAAAAGTAGGAACTCTGTTAAAGGTCAAGGTAAGGACATTTCCTTGAGCACTCCAGTGTAATGAGGGAAGTCCTCCTATCTCTAGACTTCTTGTTGGAGCTGACTTATTCACTAGGCACAGAGCTGTTAGGTGCCCACAAGATATATTTTAGCGTATTTTAAAATCAGAAGAAAAAATAAAAACAATCCAGCTATATAATATTTATGCTAATTTAGTTATAAAATAGAATTATTAATTTTTTAAAATTAAAAAAAGACCATAAAAGCAGTAGTTCCTAGGGCCAATGAAAATCATAATGTGGCATTGTTCATTGACACTGGAGGAGATTTATTTCCTGGTAAGCATCTTGTCACATGCCCATCTGATTTGGACAAGTGCCACCAGAGTTTGAAATCAAGGTACAGTTTAAAAAGTGAGATGGAAGCCAGGTGATAAAAAACAAACAAACAAATAAGCCAAAAATTACAACAAATATCTAGTTCATATAGTGATTAAACATTATAAATCCTGAAAATAGATCTGCGTTTGTATCAAAGTTTAAGAAATTATTGGATGAAAACTGCCAGTTCCTCTCAACATCAGGCCTGCGTTTCTGGCAAATGGGTGATAAGAGAGATGCACTTCCTATCTGTGCTTGAGCTGGACGTGGAAAGATACAGACAAACCAGTTTTTCATCCAATTTGTTCCTCCATATTTAATATCGGAATTTAGTTGGTAAGGCTACAGTGATTTTCTGTGATATGGTATTGCCAATTCTCCCTGAACTCTCTATAAGTCAGCTTTTATGAGGAGTGTTAGTTTGCTAGGGCCACTATAACAAATTATCATACTGGGTGGCATTAACCATAGAAATTTATTTCCTCGAAGTTTTGGAAGCTAGAAGTCCGAAATCAAGGGTTACTTTCTTCTGAAGCCTTTGTCTTTGGATCATACATGACTGCCTACTCTCTGTGTACATTGTCTTCCCTCTGTACGATCTGTGACCAAATTTCCTTTTTCTATAAGGATACCATTCATATTGGAAAAGGTCCATTCTAAAAACCTCACTTTAACTTAATTATCTCTGTAAAGCCCTTATCCCCAAATGCAGTCACATTCTGGGGTTACGATTTCAACATATGAATTTTGGGGAGGGCACAATTCATCCCATGACATGAGGTTATCAAAATAGATTGATTATACTGCTCTAAGTACATATTATTTTAATTATTATTACTACAGATTTTAATATTTAGTATGTGGTATGCCTTAATATAAACTATATAGTTGGAATAATGGAGTGTTGTTTAAGGCCAGAGGAAATTCAAGCCACTGTGACAACATAGTAAAGAACATTAATTTTTAAAAATTATGATAGAGCCAATAATAGCATTTCCTGTAAAGCAGTGTTTCTAATATTGCGATCCATGTATCACATCAAAATCACTGGGGATGCTGTTTTTTGGCTCTACACATATCCACTAGAGCAGAATCTCTAGAGGTAGGGGCCCAATTTTCTGAATTTTTATAAAGCATTCCAGGTGATGCTGACAATAATAATTCAAGAACTGCTCTGTAACCAAGTGTTTATTCTCTTTTACTTTTTAACTTAATGGCTGCTATTGACTGAAATTTTGTATCCCCCCTAAAGTTCATAGGTTCATTAAAACCTAATTCCCAATGTGATGGTATTAGGAGGTGGGACCTTTGGAAGGTGACTAGGTCATGAGGGCAGAGCCTTAGTGCCCTTAGAAAGGAGACTCCAGATAGCTCCCTTACCCATTCCATTATGTGAGGACACAGTGAGAAGATGGCAGTCTATGAGCTAGGAAGTGGGCTTTCCCCAGTCATTGGATTTGCACCTTAATCTTAGACTTCCCAGCCTCCAGAACTGTAAGAAATAAATTTCTGTTTATAAGTCACCTAGTCTATGGTATTCTGTTATGTCAGCCCAAACTGATTAAGATAGTAGCTTTCAGATTCACAGAATTGGAATAATCAGTCATCATATCTATTTGTAATTGTTCTCATGGGGTTATCTATCTATCATCTATCTATCTATCTATCTATCTATCTATCTATCTATCTACCTATCTATCATCTATCTATCTATCTATCATCTATATATCTATCTATCATCTATCTATCTATCTATCATCTATCTATCATCATCTATCAACTATCTATCTATCATCAATCTATCTATCATCACTATCATCTATCTGTCTCTATCACGTAAAATACATTGTATGCTTTTATCTATCATCTATCTATCTATCTATCTATCTATCTATCTATCTATCTATCTATCATCTATCATCATCTATCAACTATCTATCATCAATCTATCATCACTATCATCTATCTGTCTCTATCACGTAAAATACATTGTATGCTTTTGAACTCACCAACCAAACCAAGAACTAACACACTGACAGCAACTGATATCTACTTATATGTTTTCTAGGTTTATGTTTTTATATATAAAATATATATGGGGCGCCTGGGTGGCACAGCATTTAAGCGTCTGCCTTCGGCTCAGGGCGTGATCCCGGCATTATGGGATCGAGGCCCACATCAGGCTCCTCCACTATGAGCCTGCTTCTTCTTCTTCCACTCCCCCTGCTTGTGTTCCCTCTCTCACTGGCTGTCTCTATCTCTGTCGAATAAATAAATAAAATCTAATATATATATATATATACACACACACACACATGCATAAATATATGTATGTGTATATATGTGCATGTCTGTATATGCCACCATATATATTTATATGTATGTGTGTGTGTATATATATGTATATATACACACAGCTTTAACTGTTTAGAACTTTCTTTTTATAAAAAGGATATCACACTGTTCATAGTCTTCTAGGATTTGCTCATCTCCTTTTCCCCAATGCCAACATTGTATTGAATTTCATTATTCTAAATTGTTGCAAATAACCTTTTATCTGTTCATATTTGTTGTTATAGGTATATTTGTTCAGTTTCACGGTTATGAGATTATATTGAGTAATATACCATCATTTATTCATTCTCTTCTTCAATTGGGTTAATTTCTAGTATCCTCTCTCATAAATAGCCTTGTTAGTAATATTCATGCATATGTATCCAAGTGTACATATGTACACTTAAGGGATATTCTTGGATATATACCTAGAAGTGAAAATGTTGACTAGTAGGATATGAGAATTGTAACTTTAAATAATATTGCCAAATTATTTTCCAGTCATTTTAGTTATTTAAATTCTGATCATTAATGTTGAGGATAATCACTGTAGCACAAAATAATATCACAGTTCCTAATATTTGTCAATCAAATGGATATGAAATGGTTTCATTGTGGTGTAGATTTGTATTTCCCTAATCACAAAGAGATTGAGCATCTCTTTAGTCTTCCTGGTCATCTGTGTTTTGTCCGCTCTGAAATGCCTGTTCATGTCTTCTGCCTATTTCTCTACTATGGTGTCTTTTTTCTTATTGATTTCTAGAAGTTTCTTTCCTTTTTAATATACCCTTTATCCCATTCCCTTGTCAGTTACATTATTGAAAATATCTTCTACCAGTTTCTACTTTGTATTTTCTATTAATTTAAGGTATCTTTTGAAAAAGTGGAATTTTTAATTTGTCAATTTTATCAGTCATGTCTTATATAACTAGCACCTTTTCTGTCTTCTTTAAGAAAATCTTCCTTATCCCAAGGTCAGAAACATATTAACATATATTATACTAAAGCTTTGTTTTTGATACTTATGTTCTTGACCTATCTGGCAGATAAAGTGTATAAATTATGAGGTAAGCATCTAATTTCCTATAATGTTTTTTATGTATAGATGATAGTTTTTCTTCACTTCCATTAACTGATTTTTTTAAACTGATCTTCCATGCTACCTGAGTCATATATTAAGTTTCCATGTATGATGTGTGTCTAAATTCTTTATATTTTATCTGTTAGTTTGTAAATCCCCAATACAAGACGATACTACCATATTTATTATAGCTTCATAATAAGACATGGTATCTGGTAAGGCAAGTCTCCATTCTATTCTTTATCTGCAAAAAATTCTTAGCTATTATTGACCTTTTCATCTTTCATATAAATTTTAAAATCAGTCTATCAAGCTTCATAAGAAACCTTGTTGGTATCAAGTGCCAAAAAAAAAAAAATGTATTCAACCTGTGCACCTAACATGGTCACAGGGAAAAGAAAACAAAATATGATTCTGGCCTCTAAAGCTACTCTATTGCAATCACAGTATTTAAAAGTTTCATTTAAAAAACATGTTCTTACATAGTATTTACTTTGGGTTTAAAAATTTACATTTGCTTAGGGCGTTAAAGGAAAAGATTTTAATTTAAACTTTATATTTTTCTCTTATATTTGTGGTTTGCAGATTGTGAGGATTTAGAACAATGCTATATTAGCTTCATTTTTACAGCTATAATGGACTATTTTCTTGAATGTTTCTTCACATCTTTTCATTTTATAGATGTTCAAGTAGCAAGGGCTATAGTTGTGGTTATTAAGATAGCTTATTTAGTATTAATTGAAAATAAATGAACACTTCTTTCATACATCTTAAAATTTTGTTATTTAGCTAAATCTCAATTGGTTTGGCTTAACATTCACAATCTTCTTGATGATAACAGAATGTTACCTATCACACCACCCTTATTCTTCTAAGGGAAATAATTTCTAACATAATCTGTAACTTAGAGGCACCCACAATATGGCAATCACAATACGACTCCATTCTCTCATTGCTTCATATATTCACTGGTTGTAAGTTAAGAAGCATGTAAATCTGCAGCAGCAATTTATTGAATAGAAATGTAGTGATCAAAGGGAGTCTGTGTAGTTTCTTAAAGTGCATTATTTATTCACGATACATAGTTTAGATAGTGGTAGAATTTGGCTTAGTGCATATGTATGTTACTTCATTGTACATCTTTTAGCAAAGAGGTTTTTTTTTTTTTTCAGTTCAGATTTGCTCAAGGACATAGAATGTGAGGACCTTTAATATTCTGGTACAGTGCACTCTGCTCTGCTAATCCTTTTTATGCTGAGAAGCTGGAATGTGAAAAGGTTGTAAAACAAGGAAACAAACTCAAATGGTTATTTCTTGTTTTAGTCTAATCTCATTATGATACAGCACCAATAAGCATGGTGGCTAAGATAATAAGAGTGCAACCACTCTACTTGTGTCTTAAATTCACGAAGACATCAATTCTAATTTACATTAAGTGAAAAAGTATTACAAAGCACAAAATAAAAGAATTTAAAAAAAAGTGCAATTCATTTTTCTTACCATGTTCTTTGCAGTGAGTTTGGTTTGGGTTTAAGCTTTTACTTTGAACTGAAATCAGTTAGAAAAAATTGGATTCCAGGGCTTGAGATCTTCTCATTGAAAAATCAGTAAACAGAAGGGAGGGAGAAAAGCAGACTTCGTAATTGAGAAAAATTAAAATCCTCCCTGTAAATGAGGTTTGCACAACATCAGACCACAAATGAGCAACAACTGAAATCAAAGCATGAGTCAGAAGCATACAGGACATACTGCAGGACAAATTATGTCTCCACTATAGGTGAAATCAATTTCATGCACAATTTATTAGTGCTGTCATGGATGGTCTGTTCTAAGACAGAATCTAGGTGAATTGAGTTATTTACCTACCACAGTACCAAGTAGTCTTTTAGAGCAATGTTTCCTAAACTTTCTTGTTCCCTAGGGTACTTACTAAAAATACAGATTACCTTGCCCTACCTGAGATCTACTGATTCAGAATATACGATGCAGGAATTTTGGAATCTGTATTCGTTATTAGCTAAGTTCAGAATTCTGCTCTGGAGAAAGGTAATAGAGGAACCAGCATAGCACTAGTCATACACGTGTTTGCATGTGTGTGTGCGGTAGTAGCACTATATAGAAAGTAACGCTTTAGTTTTGAAATGTCGCCCTAAAAACGCACAAAACGGCAGGAACAGTCTACTTAAGAGTCAAGTGATTTCAGTGATTTTCCTACAGGTGTAATGATGACTCTGGCTTTTATTTTTTATTTTATTTTTTGCCATAAGAGCATCTGTTGTGGAGTGCAAATAGAGCCTTCTCATTGGCTAATAAGAATGTATTAAAGCCTCTATAGATTAGGCAAGTTCTAAAATTTTATCTTCCTCTGATAAGTGGAAAAGGACAATTTAAAATATGCTTTTTACTTATCTTAATTAAATTAGCCAACATTAAGGAAATTTCCCATGTCTGATTTTCTCTATTGGTAAATAAAACAGGAATTATTTAAAGCAACAACAAAAATATGGCACATTCCTTTTAATAATTTCAGAATATGTTCTTAGAGGTAAATTTTTTAAAAGAGGATTTCAATTTAATTGTTTATGTAACAATTACACAAACACATTTTGCCTTGAAAATTAGTGTTTGGCATATGTAGCAATTCTCTCTGGAAGATGGTATATGTTTTACAGCAAGATATCCATTTTTCCAGTAGGAAGGTAGGTTCAAAGAGATATAACAAATTGCTTGGAGGCACACATCAGTCAAAGGAAAAGTCAGAAGTAAGGGAACGATTCCTGACTGACCGCCTGGCCTCTCATGGAAATGTGTTTGTTGCTGTTGCTCTTTCTGAGACAACTTAGCCCGAGAGAAATCCACATTTCTTGCTTTGTTGTCCACAGTAGCCCTTCCTTTCAGCATTGTAGGTGTCAAAAATGCTTTTGAGGATGATTAGTCAAAATAAATGCTTTCCCCCTACATTTTAATCTTTGTAGAGCTTTTCCACAGAGCCAATGTGAGGGGCAGATGCTCTACCACACAAGCCTCATCTTTTCCTCCTCCTGTGACCACCTGCTTCCTGCCTCAGCACTTGGATCCACCTCACAGCCCAGCTGCTTCCTCTGTTCCAGGCCCCATGGCTCCCTCAGTCATGGCACAAGTGCTGTGTGAGCAGTGACCCTTGTGGCTTCCCTGTCATCGTCCAGCTGCCTTCAGCCTGAGCACTGACTTTAACAGATTTCCCTCACATTTCTGCTGTCAGCCTGACGCCAGACTTCACAATTCCCCCAGTCCATTTTGCTGGCCTCCTGCCTCCGTTAGGAGCTTTGGAGATTCTCAAACACGCCCCATCTGCCCACTGATGCTTCCCAACTTCATGGCTGCCCACCTCCTTGGACTGTGCATGCTCTCATCTCTAAGGAGAGAGATAATTCTCCTCCGTAGAGGAGGAAATGAAGTGTACAGGGCTCCTCCACAGTACAGTTGACAGTGTTGTTCAACTAAGCTTCAAATTAATTTGAATTTTGTGAAAATAAGCATTAAAAATATGCCTACATCATACTTAAGTCAGATGCAAAGGTTATCTCACAGCAGGCTTAGAAGACAAGCATAATAAGAGATAGGTAGCATAATTGCAGTAGAAAAAGCACTACAATAAGAACTGAAATATGCCAGGGTGCTGGTTCTCTAATTTCTCCCTAACTTTAGCAACATTTCTGGCCTTGAGAAGTCACTTTGCTGATGCAGGTCTCAAATGCCTCATTAATAAAATGTAAATTGTAAAATTTTGTCTGCCTAAGGATCATGGCCTTCGCCAGGTAAAGGTTTAAATTAAATTCATTATAAAAGCAAGATAAAAATATTTAACATTTAACAAAATTTGACATTTAATTCTGTTAAAAGGATAACATTTTATGTTATAGTAGGAATGTGAAACAATATTTTGGAAATATATAAAACAAGAAGCAAATTTCTTTTAATAAGATTGTTGGAATTTTTTTGCGTGGGTGCATAGAGAAATATATTCTCTTTTTCTTTCCTTCTTCCTCTCATATGCACAAAATTGTGTTCTAATTACTCCTTGCTTTTTCACTTCTATTTTATATCATACTTTTAATTTTACTGTAAGTATAGTCTCATTTCAGTTTTTATCTTAGTTGTAAATGCTTGCATTATGTTCTATTAACAAATCTCTTTTGATTTAAATTTTTGGTTTTCATAAAGTTACAATCATAGAAATTCATTAAGTACTCATTACATTGTAGGTTCTGTTAAAATTATTTCCCATATAGTATCTCATTTGATGAGCATTTAATATTTTAATAACCTATTTTATTTCTAAAATGCTAAATAAAGTAGCTTACAAGAAATGTAAAATAACATGGTGAAAATAGCACCTGAGAAACTCACTGTGTTAGAAAACTAAGCATAAAAAAAATAAACTGAAGCAAAAGTATGAAATGCATGCATAAAGTTTTATACATTCATTAGAGATGTACTCGAATTAGGTTTGAGGGTTTTAACAGCCAAAAGGAGGGAGGGAATATTGGTTAGCATGAAGGTATAATAATTTATTCAATTCCTTGTATTATAAAGTGAAATCAAACCAAATCCCTGAAAACGCACAACCTCTTGGTAAGGAGATAAAGCTTAGACAATAAAGATATTATTTTATATACTTTTACTATGAAAAATATGAACATATTTACTCTCGATGTATGTTATCAAATTTCTTTCCCAAACCAGCATTGGGCATTGATTGTCACACAAATTGTCCAATGCAATAGTTTGAAACATCTGCTCTTTGTTTCATTAATCTTTTTTTCTTTGGTTTTAGTAAGATTGAATAGTTTTTTTTTCTCGTGCTGCCTCTTATGAGTAAATATCTCCTGGTTTGTTAAGATCCAGCTCATTAGATGAAATTTTCCACAACTGAGGCATTTATTTCTAAATCGAGTATGATTGATTATGACAGGATCTAGTCCTTCTTTATATGCAATTATTTTAGCAGAAATATCACCTCAATTTTGATATGCTCTTGGTTTTACTATATTATTTAAAGTTGAAGAAAAAGAGAGCAGATAACAGGGTGACAAGGCATTTTGTCATTTTGTTTATTTAGGCCAAGCAGTCCTCCAGTAAGCTTGAAAACTAGAAATACTTTCCATTTTGGACTAGATTCAAACTTTTTATTCATTGTATTTTCAATCAAAGATACATGTTTTCTCTCATCCTATGACAATCAATCTTTGCTGTAACCCACGAGTAAAAAAGCCATTATCTAATTTTCCTGATACTTTTTCCTGTTGTCAAATCTTTCGGGAACAATATTAGATCTGTGATTTAAGGACTCATTATGTGAACACACTATTCTTATCACTTGCTTTTCTGTGTTGTCTTGATTCCCAAAGAATTTAAATCATCTGCAAAAAAGGGTGGGTATTTTTTTAAAGTTTTTATGTTTTATGAGTTATGCTAACATTTATTTTACAAACAAAGCAGCATGTTTTCAAGCACTGCTTTTAATCAGATAGCTCTCTTAGCGCGTGGCCTATTTAACATAGAGTGTTCTGTAAAGATGCATTTTTTGAATATTTCCAAGAAATGCTGGACACAGTTCTCTCAGAAAGGCAACCTGCTCATATTCCATCACGTTGACTACATCTGCCCCAGACACAGGCTGTGTGTACTTGGACTGCTGGCATCAGGAGAAAATCGTCCTTGCCACGTGTTGTGATGCTTTCACTGGAAACGTATTTGCGAAAATCCTATTCTATATTTTCTATAGAAAGATAACAGTATAGAAAAACAGCACATGCTTCTAAATCCAGTCTAGGCCTTTAGAAGATTTCTACCTGATTTTTTGCTACAGAGCTTGATGGAGATGGAGAATGTCGATAAGCCTGGGGATAGAACAAAACAACAAAGAAAAGAATTTGAATTCTTTAGTCTGGAGAGAAGGTTGGAAGGTTAAAGACTGTCTTATTAATGGAATTCAAGTTATATAGAAGTTTTGTAATTGAGTCAAAATGAATTAACCTTTTTCAAAGGCAATTTTGATTTCTGTCCTAGTGTCTTTAAATAAGAGAAAGTGGGGGAGGTGTGGATAAGGACGGGATGCTAGAATGTCTGTGAGCTCGGGCAACTTTCCCAGGGTTTCCTTTATCTCACCTCCTGATAGTGCTCTCAGGACTCCTCAATCTAATTTTTCCCCCTTCCTTTCTATCTATCCTTTCACCACTTCCTTCCAGAATGAAACATTGTCCTGACAAAACTGTCCCGTGTGCACTACTGCAAAGAGATATTCAGAGATTGGTACCACTGCCTTCTGATGTTAGAATGAGAGAAATCAGCTTGTCAGAAGTTACCAAGCAGGATTTTAATTTGGTATATAGCAGACATTTCTGACCGTGATGGTTGTTAAACACGGGAGAGCTACTGGAGAAGGTAGCTATGCATTCCTTTCCATGTATGAGGGTAGCCAGCTTTACCATTATAGAGAAAGTTGACTTGAAAAGCAAGAAAGGTCCCAAATGGCTTGTCAAACTTTCCACTCCAGTTTCCAGTATCCAAACAATATAAATATCTCTTAATCTAGACTATTTCTAGTACTTTATAAATTCTGGATATTACTGTGCTGGATGATTTTCACCAATTTTGATTTCTGGCTTGACATTTTAGTTTAAAATCAAATGGGGGGATGGATTTATTATTGTTATTGATGAAGAGTATATTCTAAATGATCAAAATATACTTAAAAAGTAGTAGAACTTTTGTTTTTGGAAAACAAGTACAAACTTATCCTTGTAAATTTTCTTCATTGTCAAATTAGATCAAACTTAACTTTACCTTAAGATTTTTATTGGTAATCAGTACTAGGTGACTACTAAGTGAAGTACTCTAGATTTAAAGCTGGTTAAAGTTATGTCAAATACACATGCTATTAGATGTTTTTGATGTTTCTGATGCCTACTCATAAAAGTATACAATATTTATGGTTGTTTCTCCAAAGAACGTAATGAAAATCTGTCAATCAAGTAAAGTTAAGTTTAGTAGATCTGTGGTAGTGAATGTGAATATCATCTTGACAGAGTCTTAGTGTCTCAGGTATAAGAAGAAGATAGCCTCACCAATGGTGCAAGAAAGTTCCCCTTTCTCCACATCCTCGCCAACACATGTTGTTTCTTGTATTGTTGATTTTAGCTGTCTGACAGGTATGAGGTGGTATCTCATTGTAGTTTTGATTTGCATTTCCCTGATAAGTGATGCTGAGCATTTTTTCACGTGTCTGTTGACCATCTGTATGTCTTCTTCGGGAAAATGTCTGTTCATGTCTTCTCATTTTTTAATCGGATTATTTGTTTTTTGGGGGTTGAGTTTGATAAGTTCTTTATAGATTTTGGATACTAACCCTTTATCAGATATGTCATTTGCAAATATCTTCTCCCATTTCATAGGTTGCCTTTTAGTTTTGGTGATTGTTTCCTTCTCTGTGCAGAAGCTTTTTATTTTGATGTAATCCTAGTAGTTTATTTTTGTTTTCATTTCCCTTGTCTTCAGAGACACATCTAGAAAAAAGTTGCTACGCCTGATATCAAAGAAGTTACTGCCTGTGTTCTCTTCTAGGAGTACACATGAAACTGATATGGCACTGTATGTTAACTAACCAGAATTTAAATAAACTTAAAAGGTATTTATAAAGTTTCAAGTCTGGGCTGGGTGATTTTTTCTTTAAGATTTTATTTATTTGTCAGAGAGAGAGAGAAAAAAAAAAGCATGCACAAGCAGGGGGAGTGGCAGGCAGAGGCAGAGAGAGAACCAGGCTTCCCACTGAGCACGGAGCCCAAGGTAGGACTTGATGCCAAGACCTTGGGATCATGACCTGAGCCAAAGGCAGATGCTTAACTGACTGAGCCACCCAGGCATCCCTGGGCTGAATGATTTTTAAGGCAGCTCTTGCAAGGTTGGGAACTTGAAGGGATTGTCCAAAGTTTAGGATATAATATGTTTGTATTGCTAGATAGTGGGAGACGAGAGTCTTCCTAAGAGATTGATGAGCAAGCTGTTAGTTTTGATAAGCAAATTCTTTAGTTAGTACAGTCTTACCTTGAGGTAGCAAATAACTTTATGGAGCAAGGAGCTAAGTTATTAGCATTATTTACCGCAGAGATGGGAGAGTATACCTGGCCCAGCATTAGCACAGGGGGGAGAATTATGCCTCTTTTAATTTTTTGATTTCATATCAAGTCTCTCAAATCAGTAGCAACAAAATAGAGTGCTAAAATTCTTAATTATCATTTATTCAGGGCCCCTAAGTAGCTCAGTTGGTTGAGTGGTCTGCCTTCAGCTCAGGTCATGATCCCAAGGTCCTGGAATCCAGCCCTGTGTCGGGCTCCCTACTTAGCGGGGAGCCTGCTTCTCCCTCTCCTCCCAACTTGTGCTGTCTCTTGCTATCTCTGTCTTTCTCTCTCAAATAAATAAATAAATAAAATCTTTAAAAAAATTAAAAATTCTTAATTATCATTTATTAAAAACAGATAAAATCTTAATTTTAAGAGTCTTCATTTTTCCTTCATATTGAAAGAACCAATTAGCTTTTATTTTCATGTTTCCTTTATCTAATATTAGTGATTATATTGAGGATTCTACCTAATACAAGATATTAAATCATAGTGTAATTTTTAATACATGAATTCTATGTTTAATCGTGTTGAAGCAAAACTTTAAACCTTTTTGAAGTTTGAACATCCCAAGCTGATTTTAAGAATATTCATTAAGACCACAATTTGAAATAATGTAAGAGCTAAGGATAAAGCTAGGCAATGAAACGTGCTTATAGAATATTTACTAGAAAAATTGCTTATTAAAATAATGTATTTTTCATGTTACTGGAAGGAGGACAGAATATAAAATAATACTTATAAATCTAAAATACTGACTTATTAATTGGCATAATACTTTGTATAGAAAATTATGAATCACAAATATTTTGAATTAGTATTAAAGTATTTTAATATTAATAGGAAAAAGTTTAATGTCTGTTCAACAATAATGGAATGAATGAATGAGTAACTAAACACACATATAACCATTACAGTAATATTTATGAAAACCTTTGATTATGAAAAACTCTATGATAATTTAAATATAATAAATCAGCAAAAAAATTACATTTGTAGTATGTATAGTCTTGTGGCAGACATTGTGAGTTGCTTGCCTAATATCCAACTTATCCCCCCCTTTTTTTTACACTGATTTGTTTAAGGGTAGAATGCTCAGCTAAATACTCTCTTGCCACAAGTCCCCTTAAGGCAAGGTTGACCAAATGATAATTCTGTGATTTCTGGGGAAATTCCACTTTATTAGTATAAGCATTGTCTCATGCTCTTTGATGCTTCTTTTTTTCTGGGTGGAATGTTGGGTGTAGTTATCTTGCCAGTATTAAGTTGCTATGAAGACAAAGCTGTACACTAAGGGTGGAGGAGTTGAGAGAAGAGGCATTGCCCCTGGAGGTGCTATAACAGCCCTGGACTGCCAATCTCTACACTGCTTGTTATATCAAGACAAGCAAAACAATAACCAAAAATTTGAGAAATATTAGGAAAAACTTCTTTTGTTAAGTGCCATAATTGGTTTTCAATGCATGCTACTGAACACAATCTCTAACTCATGTAGATCTCAATTCTGCACAGAAATGGAAGAAAATACATCAAATATTAATTGTAATTTCTGTGTGTTCTGTGTGTGTGTTGTGATTATAGACAATTTGACCATAGACTATAATCTATAATCCTCTTTGTGCTACACATTTTTAAGCACAATGAGATATTTATTTTACTATTAAAAATAAATAATTGTATTTTTGTATATTAAAAGTAAATATATTTTTATTTAAGGTATAGATTTATAGGGTGACAAAGTTAATATTCCTACATATTATCATGACACAGATGAGATATACATTAAAAGACATAGAGACTATGATGTCTGATTTACCAAAGAAAAGTCTATTAGGAAACAAATATGTTTTTTGGGCATAATGAGAGTCCCCCAAACAAGTTAACACATGTATAAATAAAGAAAATTCAATGAATTTAAGCAAAGAAGCTATGGAATTTCTCTATTTCTTTCATAGGTTGATTACGAATTTAATTCAGCATGGAGGCTTGTAGCACATTATGTTTCGCTATGTCCAAGGACAATTAATAAATGCTCCTGAATATAAGTGAGGGTGGTGGCAAGGTGAATGGAAAGGGGGTTATTATGTTGATCAGCCCTCCACAGAAATGATTCACAAAATAGTCCAAAGCATTGTTAGTGGTTCTTTGAAAAGTGTTCTTTATTTGGTTCATGATTGGTCTCTTGTAGTGTTAGTATTTTTGAAATGAAACCTGCTTTTGTTTTGTTATGAAGTAATCGTTTTAATGAGAAGCTCTGCTGGTTATTGCACTCCTTCTGGTAAGGATTTCTTTATTTTTTTCCCATGTCTCTAGCTCCCTCAGCCCCTCCCTGTGATAATTTAGGAGTAAGACAAATGAATGGATTTGTTCTGCTCAAGTGGTTTTTATGTCAAAAATATTTGAGAACCATACATAGTTTTTAAAGTGTGAGATATTCAAGATTGAGGTAAGAGAAGGTCATATAAACTTCACCTATGGAAATTTATTTTCTTTTGTTCCATAAGTCATTTCAGCACCACTGGATGGGGCTCTGTGGACATCACATTGCTCCATTAGCATTATAGGAGGTTAAAACAATCAACATCTCTTTCTGTAAGTGTTTAAAGTAGTTCTGGAGGCCAGACCGACAGGGCACCCGTGCTTTAGGTAAGTGTTAGAGCTAGAAGAGTGATCACTTAGTCTACTCTACTTTGTTTTATGAAAGAGGAAACCTAGCACCTCTTCAGTCCCAAGCTGAAGTGCTCTCATTTCCCCCAACATTTCAATCTCTTTCTCACCTCAGGATGAGAACACATGCTGTTGCCTTTTTCTGGCATACATCCCAATTTGCTGGTAACTCACTCTCTCCAGAAAGCTGTTCCTGAACTCTGCCCTCTTACAAGTGTGGATTAGATTTCTCTTCTTCTCTGAGAGAAACCTTTATGCCATTTCTTTTGTTGGTCAACACATTGGTTCAAAATTGCTATTTTGCTTTTCTTTTTGCCTCTCTAGATTGTAAACTTTACTGGGGGAGGTTAGGGACTCAGTTTTCTTCTGTTCACCATGACTCTAGTGCATAGCAAAATAGCTTGCACATAGTAGGTGCTCAAACATATTTATATATTGAATGAATTACTTCCAAAAGTATGTGTATATAATATTATGTTTTGTGTGAAATATTCAAATACCTACATATAAAAGCAAAAAAAATATTGGTGGCTCCTGGGTGGGTTCAGTCAGTTGAGCATCTGACTCTTGTTCTCAGCTCAGGTTTTGATCTCATGGTCATGGTTCAAGCCCTGCACTGGGCTCCACACTGGGTGTGGATCCTAGATAAAAAATAATAATAAAAAAGCAAAGGAAATTATTTTGAGAATATTAAATTACAGTTTAAAAAAAGCATTATTGTTTCAATTTAAAAGAAATAGTGGCTTCTTTTGATTGCATGTAGCTAGAAAAACAATTTTATTCTAAACTGTGAAATTTAAATTTCTCAAGAAACATTGCATTTCTGTGTGGTAATAGCTTACATTTGTCCAGAAAAATTGATAAATTATTATACTTACACATGGAATTCTAAGCTGCAATGAAGATAAATGAACTACTTTCCTGCATGCAACAATATGAATGAATCTCATGAAAATAATAGTGAAAGAAGTTCAAAACTAAAAAGCGTATATTTATTATCCCACTTATATTGTGTTCAAACATAGGTAAAACTAACTTATAATGTTGGAAGTCAGAATAGCTATTATCCTTTGTAGGAGTTATGGCAGGAAGGAGGAAGGAGGGCGTTTTCGTGGTGCTGATCCTGTTCAGCTTCTTGTTGTGGGTGTTGGTGTCATAGGTATTCATCTGTATAAATTCATTGTGATGCACAATTGCAGTTTGTTCACCTCTTGTGCCTACCTTTATTGCAATAAGAATACATACATGTGCCTCTGTCTCCACCAAATCTTTCAAATTTAAGGGCCAATGAACTAGACTGAACAATAACATAATGACTTATATTTCATAATTATACATATGCACACCAGTTTATACTCATTGCCATTATCATATCATCCAGCTAAATATTTTTCCCCATATAGTTTTACCAAGCCATGTAAATTAAAGCTTTGTAGACATTAACCTACGATGCCTAAACCTATGACTATCAAAATTACATGTGAAATATTCCATGGATTTCATGTTGCTATAGTTTAACCCAAAGTTAAATGCCTTACTTTACCAACATTTTCATTTCCATATAAAATACAGATATTCAACTTAAATAGACCATATTCACTTAAATAATGATTACAACTTAAGCAGTTTTCATGTTTTCACTAATTTATAAATTTGGAGTATACCCAAAATTTATGAGGTGCCCTTGATGCCCAGCCCTCAAATTCCTTGATCCGTCTGAGTTTGCCTATAGTTTTGGATAGTATACTGTAGACTCATGCTTCCCACACCAAGGGCTTGTCTATTAATCTTCTCCACTAAAGGATTTCTGCTGTATTATGGGAATTTTGAAGGAGCAAAGGGATGGGAATCTGTAGATAAATGCTCCAATCTACCTAGCTATTCCTATGACTATTGCACTATGTTTTGGAGTTCCACTTGATTCACACTTCATTGGATTTTCTACCTACCTACCCCCCTCATCCCCATTTCTCCACTTTCACCTTATGTTTTCCTGCATCATTTCCTAAACAAACTACCTAAACCAAAGTTCTTGCCTCTGAACCTCCTTTGGGGGAGCCAAAAGCATACTCTTCTTCTATGATAGTAAGCACTTATCACTTAAAAACTTTTTAATTATAATTTATCTTTTGTCTTCCATTATTTCTGAATTTCATGGACATAGAGTTTCAGTAGACATGGAAATCAGAAGACAGTTCCACTCCACCTCCTTTCAACATTTTTATGAAGTACAACCAGATGCCTTAAACAGAATAGAAAAATTTGAGGAGCATTTCTTCCTAATTTTTTCTCACCCCTCCTTTAGGACAAGTGCCTGAAAATAAATTAGTAGTAACTTTCCTCAGTGTTCAAGATATATTGCCAGAAGTCTGTAGTTAAAATGCCAAGGATGATGCATTAATATATTATTAGCCATTACCACCCAGCCACACACAAATGTCTCCAACCTCACTCAAAGCTCTTGAGAGGACAGTCCAACAATGAATTCACAAGGAAGCCTCTCACGTCTCCCTTCTGTTTTTCAGCCCAGTTAAGTCTTGTGTTTGAAAATCACTGTATTAGTCCTCCAGGGCTGCCATGCCAGAATACCACAGACTGGGTGGCTTAAACAACAGACATTTATTTTCTCACAATTCTAGAAGCTAGAAGTCCAAGATCAAGATGTCAGCAGGTTAGTTTCTCTTGAGGCCTTTCTTAGCTGGCAGATGGCTTCTTTATTGCTGTGTCCTCACATGGACTTTCCCTCTGTGTACACATCCCTGGTGTCTCTGTATGTCTTAATCTCTTATTATAAGGATATCAGTCATGTTGGATTAGGTCTCAATTTAGTTACCTCTTTAAAAACTTTTGCAAATATAGTCACGTTCTCAGGTATTGGAGGGTTGAGCTCTAATGTAAGAATTTTAGGCTGTCATAATTCAGCCCATTAGAGCCACCCTTGTTGTAGAAAACATAATGGTAGAACTCAATGAAAGAAAGCAAGGTAGGAGGCTGGCCATTGATGTGGCTGAGCAGAGAAATGAAATAGAAGGATCTGTCCAGGCTAGATACACATGGAGTTGAGGAGAAGGATGCAAACTAGAAGCCCAGATCAGTAATAAGGAAGGTGACTTTTCTGGAGTTAGATGTCACCTCTGCTATTTTTTTTTTTAATTTTTATTTTTTGGCTGTCACAACTTGTACCAATATAATCAGGAAGAACACAGTCCTCTACATTACAAAAGTACTTATCAGTTTTTCAGCCTGGCATTATAGAAAGAGTGTATGCTTTAGATACATACTCTGCAGAGATTTTGAGTTCCATATCTATCAGCAACCAGCTCTGATAGTGTGCTGCTACTTAATCCCATGACTCTCTTGATTCTTTATTTATGAACTAAGGATATTATCTCTTAAAGAATTCATGTGTGGTATAAGTGAGGCAATGCATATAAATTTCCAAGCATATAATAGACTTTAATAGATGCTCAATTTTTATCTGCATATTCACATTATTTTACAAATCCTGACAAAATAGTTTATAAGCCATGTAAGTTTTGAAAGGGTAAAGGAGGCTGAAGCAATGGAAATTTTTGGTGGTCAGGAGCATGAGATTACCTAGGAACTTAACAATAGAAAGTATTCAGAAACAAAAGAGTACATAGGTGAAGATTGAGTAGAAATTTTATAGAAATTTTAATTTCTTTCCCGCTATTCTTCATTAATGTTTTGGATTATGTGGAAGGGCAGTGGTAAAATGATATTGTTTATGGAAGCCAGTAATAGAAGCTGATCAGGCACCAAAAGATTAATCAAAGGAATTCATGATCATCCTCATAGAACATGAGCTTGTCAATCATTCTATATTGCCACCCTGACATTATATAAGAAACTGGAAGGCCAAAAATGAACATCTTTTTGCAGAGCATTGTACTTGTTTGTTGATGCTTCTGGTTGCTTCCTTTCTATACTTTTCTAGGCATTTGCCTAATGGATTTGGGGGTATTGAGTTGTAGAGCCATGGATTTGAGCCATGCAGAGTAAATACCTAAATGTTTGTTCTGTTCACACACTAAGAAAATAAACGTGGGTGTCTTTTAGAATTATGAACAACTACAATAGAATAAGTCAGGTTAAGATAGAGTCTAAATCATCCTCTAAGATAGCAGAACAAATAGGCACAGAGCTTACTGGTGGTTAGCCATTTTGTACTGACTACTGCCATATAATTCCCAATATATTGCTCCTTCAGTTTTGTGTGCATTTTAAGCATGTCACCCTTTCCTATGCCAAAAATACTTCAGACAATCTAATTTAACTCAATAAATAAACCTCTGAAAATTTGTATTTTTCACAAGTTTAATTGTTAATTGCCCAATACCTGCCAATTCAGGGCACTCTAAATAATGCTCAAAACCTGAATGGTTTTCTCTCCATTTCTTTTTGCTTGCGCCTCATTAAATTATAGTGTAGGAGAAACTATGACATAATGAAGGCACACAAAGATGTATTGGAAAATCACAAGAAAGAGAAATGAGATAACAACTATAAAAGTCTGGTGAGGAGGATAGCAATGACAATATAGAGAGGACAACAAGTGAAAAGAGAATTATCACACTATCAGGGCTTCTTTGTGATCACTTCCAATTTCTCTCAAAGTAACTGGCTTCAGAATAGTATATTTACCTTTGAGGATATGTTTATGCTTGACTTCTGCCCTGAATTTTTGTGCTTTTATTTAACCAGGCACAGTTTGTTTAGATCATATTCAGCCTTTGCTCATTCAAGTTAATAAAAATACTTCACATTTAGAAAAGGTTCCTTGGACTTTGCATTATACATTAATAGTTTTTGGCCCAAGGAATTAATTATTTAATAAACCAGTAATATTTATTGGTGTCACTAACAGCAACAGCATGCCCTTCTCCATAAAAATGCAAATATTGTATTCTGGAATTTCACATTTCTGTGTTGAGCGTGCATAAATTTGACCATGTAAAGTCTAAAAATATTCTTGTGAACCACCCTTTGGCAATGAATAAGGACTATAAATTCAGCATGCAGGATACTAATTTAAAAGCACACATTAGGGGCGCCTGGGTGGCACAGCGGTTAAGCGTCTGCCTTCACGCTCAGGGCGTGATCCCAGCGTTACGGGATCAAGCCCCACATCAGGCTCCTCCGCTATGAGCCTGCTTCTTCCTCTCCCACTCCCCCTGCTTGTGTTCCCTCTCTCGCTGGCTGTCTCTATCTCTGTCAAATAAATAAATAAAAAATCTTTAAAAAAAATAAAAGCACACATTAACAACAACAACAACAACAACAACTGGATTAAAAAGTAGGTAGATTTGCAACAACATGGATGGATCTAGAGAATATAATACTAAGTAAAAAAATCAGAAAAAGACAACTACAATATGATTTCACTTATGTGGAATTTAAGAAGCAAAATTAATGAAGAAAAGAAAGAGACAAATCAAAAAACAGATTCTTAACAAACTGATGGCTACCAGAGGGGAGTTAGGTGAGGGGATGGGTAAAATAGGTGAAGGGGATTAAGAGTACACTTACCATGATGAACACTGAGTAATGTATGGAATTGTTAAATTACTATATTATATACCTAAAACTAACATAACACTATGTTAACTATACTGGAGTTAAATTTTTTAAAAAAAATGGTAAAGAATCTGAATAGACATTTTTCCAAACAAGTCATACAGATGGCCAGCAGGCACATAAAAAGATATTCAACATCACTAATTATCAGGGAAATGCAAATCAAAACTGCAATGAAATATCATCTTATACCTGTTAGAATTTCTATTATCAAAAGACAAGAAATAATAAGTATTAGCAAGATGTGGAGAAAAGGAAACCTTTGCACACTATTGATGGGAATGCAGGTTGGTGCAACCACTATGGAAAACAAGAAGGTCCTTGAAAAATTAAAAATGGAACTACAATATGATCCAGCTATTCCACTTCTGGGTATTTATCTGAAAAATATGGAAACACTAATTCAAAAGGATATGTGCCCCCTATTCATTGCAACATTATTTACAATAGTCCAGATATGGAAGCAACCTAAGTGTCCACTGATGGATAAATGAATAAAAAATTTTGGTATATGTATGCAATAGACTATGACTCAGCCATAAAAAGGAATGATATTTTGCCATTTATGACAACATGGATGGACCTTGAAGTTATTATGCTAAGTGAGACAAATCAGATGGAGAAAGACAAATACTGTATGATTTCATTTATTTGTAGAATCTAAAAAGCAAAGCAAAACAAATAAAACAGAAACAAACTCATAGATACAGAGAAGAGATTGGTGGTTACCAGAGGGAAAGGACATTGAGGTGGGGAGAATGGGTGAAAGGGCTCAATTATATGGTGATGAATAGTATCTACACTTATATTGGTAATCACCTTGTAGTATATACAAGTATGAAATTATAATCTTGTACACCTGAAACTTATATACCAAATTTCACTTGTTTTTCTTAAAGCATATTTTATTCCACAAAATAATTTGATAGGTTAGGCTTAGGTATTAGATCCCATTCTCTATACACTGTCTACTTAATCTATCTTTTATATATTAATGAAATGCATACTTCTATTTTCATCAAAATCTGATTTGAATCAATTGACACACCTGTCTGATTTTTTCTGATGGCCGCACACTCAAAAATATGCATGAGGGATGTTTATCTGTTTTGTTTGTTTTTTAAATTGTCCTTACCCATTAATGGCAATGCTTTTAACTATATGGGATGCTGCAGAAATTGGTGATAAAATGGTTGACAGCTGTTAGAGTCAAGTGGACCATATTTTTTCTTTCAGAAAGAAACCTGAACACCAGGGATTCTTCTCCTACTGCTACTGTCTTTTGGTGATTTAAGTGGCCTGCCATCCCAAGAGAAAGCTGATATTGTGGAGTGGTGGCCCTTTCATGCTTTTTCATTTTTTTTTTTTTTGACAACTTATGTTTAGAGTTCCTCTTTTGTTGTTGTTTAGGTGAGGTTCTATAAACAGCAGAGGAAAAACAAGATAAAGAGAGTTTTGATTATTTTTTCTATCTGTCTACTTCTTCTAAACAAAGGATATTTATTAGAGGAAGATTAGAATTTAAAGTAAAAAACCTTCTTGAAATTTTCTTTAGGTGAAATTTACAGTTCATTTGAAATATATTTGCTTTATACCTTAATCACTTAAGAACTCAGACATGAGTATGTTTTATCAGTTTATTGCCTTACAAACTTTTTTAGAAAACAATAAGATTGGCAAATTATCATGGTCATTGTAAGCAAGTCAGGAATAAAGACAGTAAAAATTTACTTTTCTCATTTATTTTTGTTTTTCATCCTGACATAAATATGAAGATGGGAGATAATCACACAAAACTTACACTTTATATTTTTGTTTTTTTAACACAGGCATTTTAGAGCCAAATAGTTCTATTACGAGCTAAGTATCACGTTAGGCCATGAGATCGTCTAATTAAATATATGCAATTTATACATGTAGTTTCTCTTTTTCCATCTCCCTAAATGTATGATTTGCCTAAGTGTCTGCCCTTAAGCCCTTGTCTCTCTTTATACTCTCTCTTTGCAATCCAATCTACTCCCACATATTCCTCAATACTGTGAGCTGTCATAATTCCTAGGACCTTCTGAATCCCTTCTCTATTTCTAGGGAGGCAAACAGCCAGTTTCTCTCAAACAGCTGATTGCTATGTGTGGTTTGGCCCCTGATTCCAAACAGAGTTCTTCTTTCTAGAACAAAATGGAAATTTGTCATTGCCAATGCTACAAACACCCCGTTATCTATCTACCTGTCTTTTGCATGATGTATATGAAAATCCCAAAACATCTCAATGATGTTTATGCCCAAAAGAAGGTGCCATATAGCATAAACATCATGAAGGTGAGAACTTCTACAAAGAGAAAAGGCAATAAAAATGGTTTCATAATTTTGGGAAAAAAATTTAAAAAAATTCCTCAGCCCAAGACTACCTGCATCCTGTGTTCTCTCTCACAAAGGTGTTTATCCTGACAAATTGGTGTTTTAAAGCATTTCACTTTAAGACATATAAACTTTCAAAAACCAAATTTCTTTACAAAGTACACTGTTTGACCATAGCCCCACCACTGTCACAAAGTACTTCTGACTCGCATATTCATAAATATGGCATTTTATAAAGTTTTAAAGTAGAAATTACCCTTCTTTAGGGGATTAGAATTATAGTTCTTTAGCAGAAGAGAATCAACCACGTCATGTGATAATTAAAGAATATATGTATGAATCATTTTGTGTTTGAAGAAGTGCAGTAAACAGAAGGAAAGTTGTAAGACTGAGTTTGGAAGACTCACTAAAAGAAGGATAAGTTCCAGTTTTAGACATTATATTGTGTTTTTTCCTGTTGTGAAATATTATATATTTTTAAAATGAAAAGCCCAGATGTCCATCGGCAGATGAATGGATAAAGATGTATATATATAAAATGAAATATTACTCGACATCAAAAAGAATGACATTTTATCATTTGCTATGATGTGGATTGAACTAGAGGGTATTATGCTAAGCAAAATAAGTCAGTCAGAGAAAGAAAATACCATATGATTTCACTCACATATGGAATTTAAGAAACAAAACAGATGAACATAGGAGAAGGGAAGGAAAAATATGATGAAAACAGAGAGGGAAGCAAACCCTAAAAGACTCTTAACTCTAGGAAACAAACTGAGGTTTGCTGGAGGGGAGGTGGGTGGGGGGATGGGGTAATTGGGTGATAGCATTAAGGAGGGTGCTTGATATAATGAGCACTGGGTGTTATATGCAACTGATGAATCACTAAATTCTACCCCTGAAACTAATAATATAGTATATGTTAACTAAAAATAAATAAATATAATGAGCACTGGGTGTTATATGCAACTGATGAATCACTAAATTCTACCCCTGAAACTAATAATACAGTATATGTTAACTAAAAATAAATAAATAAATAAATAAATAATGACTGTATCATCATCTCCCAAGCCATCTGCTCTTACAAAGTGATTTGTCATTCCTCCCACTAAAAATTGAGGTCTATATTTTTTCACCTTGTATCTGGATGAAAGGTTATGATTTCTGTGACCAACAGAGTATGCAGGAGTGATGCTATGCTAGGGAGCCACATGATTCTCTCTTGGGAAACTTCCCTAGAAACCAAGGGTCAATACTATGAGGGGAAGCCCAACCTAGCCTACCAGGAAAAATCATAGAGCGGAACTGAGACCCCCAGCCAAAAGCCACAATCATCCACCAAACATGAGTGAACAAACCTCAAGATTACTTCCTTCCTCAGCTTTTCAGTCTTCTAGTTAGTGCCCATGCAGTATGGAACAAAGAAAAAGACATCTCTCCTACGTCCTGTCTGAATTCCTGGCGTTAAGAATTCATGAGCACAGAAAGTTGTTATATACCATTGCATTTTTAGGTAATTTATTATATATATGTGATTGGAACACCTGCCTCTTAAGTGACTAAAGCTTTAGAAGCAATAATGAGAGGGGCACCCGGCTGGCTCAGTTGGTAGAGCATGTGACTCTTCATCTTGGGTTTGTAAGTTCAAGCCCCATGTTGGATGTAGAGATTACTGAGAAGCGAAAATGCCAGTCAAGTTATTGGTTAATTTTACCTTTAGATTCACTAAATGTACTTTTAGAAACATGTGCCAGATCTTTTTATTTGATGGTATGAATGTGTATTATTAATAATCTTTTAATATAAATAAAACAAAACAAAAATTAATGAAAACTCCTATGTATAGTTGTGTGTGTGTGTGTGTGTGTGTGTACAGTCACATTTCCTTCTGTTCCCTAGTTCCTTGACCCACACTGTATTTAATCTTGGGTCTTTTTGTCCAGACCACAAGGTCTTTCCATGTAGTCTGATTTTTATTGTCATAGTAAGCTACTCTCAGTCATATGGAAAAGCACTGGCTGCTCCCCATAGTTGTGCACAAAATGTGGGTACTCTCTGAGAAGCTATTCACAGGGAATATCTGCTTTAAAACTCCCTGAAGCCCTCCAAATTCTACTCTGTATTAATCTCCTCTGTGGTAGTGGTATAGAATATATAGGGTTGAACATGTTAATTTTTAATATACTATCTGTTTTAATTTCTGTCTATAAGAGATTATGGGGAAGAAATTTAAAATGTATGATTTGCTTAAATTGAATATTGGGAAAGAATCATATAACTGCAGTTATGATAATTAAAGAGGGAGTGTACAGAAATCAGGCTTGTAGCAGAATGTAGTTTTAGAGTAGATTTTAGAGAAAAATACTCTAATTGTTAATGTGTATTTTAAACAGATTGAAGATGATTTTAAATTTGAACTTCTTTAATTGCTTATAGCATGATCCAGAATGGTTCCCTAAAGAGATTGTTTTTCCTCTCCACAGATGGATTTTTATTCAGAACTATATTCACTGAAATCTCTCTTTGGGGGCACCTGGGTGGCTCAGTCAGTTAAGCAGCCAATTCTTGATTTTGGCTGTCATAATCTCAAGGTCCTGGGATCCCTGCTCAGGGGGAAGTCAGCTTGAGGATTCTTTCTCTCCTTCTGCTCCTCCCTCCACTGGCACAGTCTCTCTCTCTCTCTCTCTCACATTAATCAATCTCAAAAAAAAAAAAAAAANCTAAAAAAAAAAAAAAAAAAGAAAAAGAAAAAAGAAATCTCTCTTTTAATGAGTTAAATGGTAATAAAAACAACAAATACTTTTTTTTTTCCTTAAATGAGTCTGTGGGCTAACATTTTCTCCTAAATATCTTAATATTTTCCTGTCATTGTTGCTGAAATATTATATCATCAAAGGGGCAGTAATGCAAGTAAGCACATAAAGACACATTTTACACATTAGAACCCAGATCTGAAGGTAAATGCTCTAAAATCACTTCTGGAAGAATGATGCTGTCATTACGAATGGGGAGAAATTATCCTAATGACCAATTTTCTAAAAAAAAATTCTTTTGATATAATATGTTTTAAAATTGAATTAAATTCAGAGAAATAAGAATGTTTTAGTTAATTTTCAAAACTTTGACTAAGATAAAATTAAACCATATTGAAAATTTTAAAAGCATCTATTATACATTTATATATGTATGTGTACATATGTATGCATATGTGTATATATATATACACGTGTATAGTATATTGAAGGATATCTTCAATGTTTTTCACCAATTTTAAACAATGTATCAAAGAAAATAACTCATAATAGCTCCATAAGAGTTTGAATATTTCTGGGGTTTGCAATAAACACAGATGTATTTATTGCAATGATTAGATATTTAAATAAATGCAGTTAAGTTATTTGAATTTCTGATTACTTATTCAAACTGTATGAAAACACAAACCGTATGAAAAGCAGATCCCATCTTATATTTTATTATATTATACATTTCTTCATTCAACTGTCTCTGAACAAAGATTCTTGTCTTGAGACTGAATTGTCATGTAGACAGAATAATTCAATTTTTCTCCATGTGAGGTTAATTCCTCATAGAAATATGAAAATAATTTTTTCTTTGTCTAACCCATTTGATCTTGTACCTTACTTTAAAAGCCTTCCTAGGAAATGCTTGTTTCTTTGTTTTTTTCTTTCTATTTTTAAATTGTTTTATTGTAAATATTGGGTCATCTTGAACATCATCAGTGATTTAAGGAAACCGTTAAATACTGGGATAAATGAGTGTCTCATCCAACTGCTGGGTCCCAAGAGTCTAAGGAAGAAAAACAAATCAGGAAAGAATTTACATTATTATTCAAAGAGAAGTAATGCAAATTGAGATCCATTTAATTTAAAATACTTTTATGTAAAAGATAAACTGAGAAATGAAAGAATAATTTTACAAACACTGATGACAAATGGTGTTGTAATTAGAAAGAACATGTGTATCAAAGAATATTCCTTCTCTGGATCATTTGGAATATGTTAATGGCATTGGAACCATGCATTAAATACTGAATTAAATAGTAAAAGTAGCATGAAGAATAAAATGAGGCTGTGTATATACAGGAATCTTTTCTTTCTTTTTTTTCCTACTCATTTTGGTGACTTATTTTATTTTAAAGATTTTATTTATTTATTTGTCAGAGAGAGAGAGAGAGTGAGCAAGCACACAAGCAGGGGGAGCAGCAGGCAGAAGGAGTAGGAGGCAGAGGGAGAAGCAGGATCTCCTCTGAGTAAGGAGCCCAGGGAGGGGCTCCATCCCAGGACCCTGGGATCATGACCTGAGCCAAAGGCGGATGCTTAATGGGCTAAGCCACCCAGTCATCCCATTTTGGTGACTTAATTTTAAAAGAATTTGAAACAGGTAATGAAAAAAAGAACTGATAATATATATTCATATTTGTATTAATATGTTTAAGTTGATACATTATAAAATATCCCTTCCCTATTTCAAGTAGGGTTCCATCAGACAAAAAGAACAACTACAAATAATATTTAGAAAGAAATTTATTATAGGTATTTGTCCATACTCAATTGTGGGTGGATGGCAAAGTAGTCTAATTCAGGCTCTTGCTTTTTTGGCTTCTTGTGTTGAGGAAGTCAAGGGCCAGCAGTAGGAAAGAAAAAACGGATGTGAAGTGGAGTTGATCAATGAATAACAGACTTGAATTTGGGAGATAGACTGAAACCCAAAAAGATACTCTGGAACCTGTGTGCCCCTCTCTCACCTCCTGCACCCTTGATGATGTGGCTGATGTGCAGAGTATGCTAGTACTCTTCATTATCACTCCTGGCCCAGGAGTTACAGAAGTTGAAGGAGGAAATATAGCAAGCGCTGGCAGAGCTGCTGTTCCCAGGACAACAGGATGAGCTTGTACCAATGGCAATGTTCATAAGTAGCACCATTACTTGACCTTGTATTAATGGGTATGCTATCCTCTCCAAGGGGACAAAGATTGGTTCAGGGGTGGAGTGGGAAGCATCTTATTACAGTAGTCTTTGGTCCTCCAAAGCTTAACCCAACTGAACAAAGTCTTGTTCCTTAGTATTTAATTTCAAGAGGATGGAAGGGGTAATTAGGAAAAACAAGCTAAAAGAAGACTCTTGTGGAAAACAATAATGAAAAAAGTTTTGAGAAACTGCATTGACACTAACTCTTAAACATGGGGACCACTTCACTTCTGCCTTCTAAATCTCATGCAAATTTTTATAATGGCTAATCCTAACTTGACAGAGCATTAAGACACTGTACTTATGTATCATGGTGTTCCATATTTTCTAATGCTTCTGTACCACAGAGGAAATATCTTATCCTTTAGGAACTTAACTTCAAATGCACATCTATACTCTGAGCTAGTTGTCTGACATTGAGCAGGTTGTGTAATGCTCCCAATCACAAAATACAAATTATATTGTTGCTTCCCACTACTGTTGTGAAGTTTAAATAAGGTGCCGCAAGTAAAAGGACCTGGTGTAGAATGGCATCAAAGTGAACAGATGGTTACAGCTAAAAAAACGTGTACCGTGTGCTACCGTACTACACACAGCGGTTTAATAACATTTAAATGTTTGAAAGGATTCTGAACATTTCTAAGTTTCTATCATTCCTTTCACTTTACAATGGTAGAAACTTGTTTTTAGATAGGTTTGGTAATTCAGCCTTGTTGTTTAAAGGCTGAGTTCTAGCAAACCCTCAGACATCTAAAATCTCAATCCAGTTTTTTACAATTACATAATCTGTTTCTCATAAGAATATGGATCACTATTTGTATGTATGTATGTATTATTTAAAAATTTTTGGATCATTATTTTTAATTAAAGAATTTATTTTTTTCTAGGATTTTGAGAGAATATTTCCTTTGGATGTCAGACAAATGGGCAAAAAACAATGGCAGGTGGTTTTGGTGTTAAGAGTCCAAGCTTTGAAGTCAGAACTGGATTCCTGTGATCCAGGTTTCACAGTTCACTGATCTATAGTATCTTCCAAATTATTCCCCCTCGCTAAACCTCAATTTACTTATGTGTAATAAGTTCAAAATAGTGAGATGAGGAAGGCCAGCATTTAAGACAATGGCATACCGTAAGCTTTAAGTAAATGTAGCTATTACTCTTGTTTTACTCCTGTATACTTTTAACATCGACATGCTAATGGCAGCAAAACAGTCTTGCTTGATGAGAACCTAGGGAGCAAAGTTGTGTGTGAATTGGTTTAAAGAAGTAATATTATGCAGAAAGTCATGTCCTCTGTGAATTACGTTAACTAGAGATACAACAGCTAAATTCAGAGAGCCAGTAGTGCAAGACATTTGAAAGCCAGTGGAGCATGAGGCTGGACAAAAGATGCATTGTTTTGTGAAAGTCTGGCTGCAGAGGATATCAGTTGAGAAATTATTATTCAAACTGAATGATCCATATGATACTGAATTGTATTATCCTGAGAAAGTCTTGCTAAAGTAGATTTGTTATAGGACTCAGAAAAATTATTACTACCCACTAGAAGATGGGGAAACTTTACAAGGATAGAATTCCTTCACAGTGATCAGATGATTTCAAACTTACACTGAACAGGATTTACTGAATGAAAGACATTTGTCTATTAGTTTTGCTTTAGATTTCTCAAGGACAGTTATACTATATTTGATTATATCATACTCCTTAATGTCTATATTAGCTTTTTTATCAGAGAAAAGGAAATCATGATATCTAAATCTAAAATAGTCTAAATTTCCCTAAATGCCAACTTCTCTGATTGTATTCAACAACTTCTGATACTCCTGATCTATAAAGTTGTAATTATGCACTCTAATATTTTCTAGAGCTACAAATTAGTGCCAGGAGAATTATCTACTTATAGACAGCAACAGCTTTGCTGTTGTCATTATCATATCTCATTTTACATAAAAAGGCTGAAGTTTGGGGAGATAAATTCACTTTCCCCTGTATACTAGGAAGAGGAGGAAGAATTAAAACCCAGGAGTGCTTGGCCCAAACCCCACATACCTACCATACCTTAACATAACCATTTATTTTTAAATGTCTCTCAAACTTGCTAGGATTTTCTTATTGACTTTCCTTTTTCTTTCCAGAGTAAAAGTTTCAGGTCAAGACTTGCCAGCATTGCTTATCTTGCTTACTTCCCCCTTTCCTATAGGCAATGTTTAAAATCATCCATAATTACTACAGTATATCAACTTCCTGTCCAGAAAGCATTACTGGCATCTAGAGAGACGGTATGCCTCAGTTTGTCAGAGATCATCTTTGTTTATGTCTGTTTTCTCATTGTATTGTCTTTATTAGGATTCTTCTTGAATTGTTCATTTTTTAAACAAGGTATTACTATTATTAACTGTTGCACTAAAATAAGCTGAGATAGGTTTGCAAGACCTTCCCCATGTACTTGTAGCCTTTGCCACAATATCACTTACTAATTAGTGATATTTATATGCAATGAACAATTCTCATATCAAACACATGGTTTAATTGGAAAGAGTAATTTTCTCTCTTTTCCTGACCCTACTTGCTCTATTTAACTAAGCTCTTCCTTTCAAGGCTGCATATAGTAAGCCTCTAATTGAAGGAAAGGGGTTTACTCACATAGGAGAAGTAGGGGCAGCTAACTGTGTCTGGCTTATGGCAGTGTTGAGAGAAATGGATGCTACTGCAGTCCTTCTGGCTTGGTATGAACCATACATAGATGGTATGAACCATACATGGGCCTGCAAATGAAAAAGTCCCAAGGCCAGCAGTCAGTGGGATCACTGGAAAATTTGTAAGTGACAGGTTAGATGCACATGAAATATGTATGAAAAATAAAAGCTGAGTTGTCATACTGTGGTTGTATAGAAAGAAATCCAGTTATACTCACTACAGAGGAATAAATCTACAACTATTAATTTTAATATTTACTAATGCTTTTTATTTTGCAATAAACGTCTTTGCCATCAGTAAGTGATAAGAAAAATGAAAGTGAATTTTTACAATGCAAGAGTAAGGAAGATTTGATGATGAAAAAGTAACTTGTACAAAATGCATCTCAAAATTTATGATCTAACATAAGGAGCACAATGGCCACATGAGAATCAGAAGACACAAATCTGTTAAAGAAATATAAACTTCAGCTACAAAAATCAGTTATTTTAGAAGAATGCTCCTGGAGATGACAATTTAACACATGCAGCTGAAGAAGTTGTGTTTACTCATCACTCTGTGAAACATATTTCATTTAGTCCCAAGAGTGTTTTTCTAAATTATTTTTGTTAATTGATGATGCCGTTTCCTTGGTTCATATACAAGTGAAACTATAACTGTCACTTAGTTGACTCCATTAGCGGAAGAAAATCTTTGAAAAGAAATAGATAATGAAGAGCTTATCTCAATGTAACCTCATGTTTCCAAAAAATGTGAATGAATTCCAATCAGACAGAGACCATGGCAGCTCTGGGGTGCATTGCTTAGCAATTCCTTCAAGAGAACCTGGCGTAAGGAGCATAGTTGAATTTAAGCTTCCTCAGATCCACTGTGACATTTCTGACGAAGCCATGCTTCTTCCCATCTGCTTCCATCCAATGTCTGAGCTTGTCTGTGGTACCTGAGCCACACAATACCTTCCCAACGTGGACAACTGTTGGACAATCATTGCTCAGGGACTCCCCAATGGCCTGGATGAGACTCTCAGAACTGCAATGGAGTACAGATTGAAGTTCTTTCTACCCAGTTTTCCTGCCTTTGCACTCTCTATTCACAAGTGTCAGATATGAATTACAGCCTGAAGACTCTCCTTGCCTTCTCTCGCCCTCTGCCCTGTAGTCTTTGCCAGAGATTCCCCAATAATTCTCTTCCTTATCTATCCTATCTTGACTTCTACTTTTCAAAGGAACTAAACTGACATGAAGGTAGTTTCTACCAATTAAAACAGAAGCAGTGACTATCAAAGAAGTATTTTTATACATACAAAGAATAACTGAGCAACAATAAGTGGAAAGCTGGTATTTTAAAATGAGAACCACTTTCAGTGTGACAGTATATACTTCCTTTGCTTGGTGCTCACTATAATTTTAGAATTATTTGAGCCCTTGAAATTCTATGACTTTGCTTTATGATATATTTGCTTGTAGGAAAAATATTTTGATAGTTTCTATTTTGTTAGGATGAACATATGTCCTATATAAAAATGAGATTAAGTTGAGAAGTCCTATGCTTTTTAGCCTCTGAAATTGGTAAAATATACAAAAATGATTGATAAATAATTTATTTGACAAATTTTGTCTTGCAAAAATATTTGTCAAAGAACCGTACCTTTAATGGCAGCAAAAAGACAGTACCTCTGAAAATACTTGGGTTGAAATATTTATACTTTTCAATCTGGAAATTAGAATCTAGCACATCCTACATTTAACAAAGTTTGCTCTGAGCTTTCTAGGTATTTTGATGATCTCTGGCAATTTAATAAAAAAAAACTGAACATGATTAGTTAATATTGAAAAAATATACCTTCAGAAATTATAGTGGCAGAGTGNCCTACATTTAACAAAGTTTGCTCTGAGCTTTCTAGGTATTTTGATGATCTCTGGCAATTTAATAAAAAAAAAACTGAACATGATTAGTTAATATTGAAAAAATATGCCTTCAGAAATTATAGTGGCAGAGTGTAAGAATATGATTAAAATGGGTGATTATGCAGCATCTTCGTGCTTATAATTGACTAGACTAGAAATTTTGGAATCAATCTGACTCTCCTTTTTCTATCATCCAACCTGAGGAAATCTGCCAGGTCAATTTTCAATATATATTTCAAATCTAACAACCCAGCACATATACCACAAACCACATATACCACACTAACCCAAACACAATCATGCCTTATCTGGACTACTGCAGTCAACTCCTGATTTTCTAGCTTCTGGTCCTCTTACCTACACTAGTTCCAAGACATTTTTTTTTTTTACAAACTTATGTCATTTTTAATTTTTTGCTCAAAACCTTCCAATGGCTTCCCATATCAGAATAAAATCCATAGTCCTTCAAAGACATACAAGGCCTTGCTTGATCTCCCCAGCACCAACTTCCTGATATCACCTTTTATTACTTCCTGACTCCCATATTCACTGTGTAGCAGCTCACTGGTCTCTGTAATATTCCTCAAATATGCCAAGCACACTGTCCTTCTGGGCCTCGAATCTCAGTGCTTCTAAGTAAAATGCTTCAAACACCGAATTAATCAGAGAGTTCCCCACTAACCATCCATTTNCCTCGAATCTCAGTGCTTCTAAGTAAAATGCTTCAAACACCGAATTAATCAGAGAGTTCCCCACTAACCATCAATATTTTTTTTTGCCCTGTTTTTAGAAAGAGTAAATGCAAGTGGGGGTGAGGGTGGGGGCATACCGAGAGGAAGAGAGAATCTTAAGCAGGTTTTACACCCAGGGTGGAGCCAAGCACAGGGCAATCTCATGACCCTGAGATCATGACCTGAGCTGAAATCAAGAGTTGGATGCTTAACTCACTGAGCCATCCACATGCTCCTAACCATCCAATTTAAATAAGCATCTATTTGTTCCTTTGTATTCCTTTACCCTATTTTTATTCTCTATGTTTATATGTTTATTTTCTTATGTTTATATGTTTATATTCTAGTACCCTCTTTGTAGAATTTAAATTTCCAGAAGGCTAACAGGAGAGGAATTCTGAGTCTAGGGAACCCCAATCTTTTATTATGAACAGAGAGTGTGCCCAAATTTTGTTCTGAAGAGATGATCTTTATTACTCTGTCAGGAAATAAGTCTGTTCTCTCCCCCAGAGGGAGACACAGCTTCTGTCTTTCAAGGCTATTTACAAACATCCTTGGAAAGTTAATCCAAGGCAAAGATAGTGACTCTGCTCACAAGATATACAGAAAAGCAAGAAATCAATTGAGAATTGTTTCCTAACACCTATTTATATCCATAGCATTTTCATTATATACATAAAGGGCAATTACAGATGTAGGAAACTGAAGAAAGTCCTAAGAGTACAAGATTACAACTATCGTTCAGTCACTCATTAGTTCAACTAATACTTATTGAGTGTCTATTAGGACCAGACGTTAATTGAAGTTGTGATGATACAGCAGTGAACAAAATGGTGTGTAAAACTTCTGGAAATTTACATGTACACATCTATGCACACACATATGTTACAATTTGGCCTTAAACAAAAGAAAGATTAGGACTGAGCAATGAACAAGAAGAATTCTTGAGTACATGGAACTGAACTAGGCCTGCAAACATGAATTCAATGTGACCAGAAGGAGAAAAGGGAAGAAAGGTTTTTC
>NC_048218.1:33389974-33435110 GCF_002007445.2 Ailuropoda melanoleuca
CAACTATGCCCACCCAGGTATACAAAGGCAAAAATTCTAAACATATTTAAAATGATCTATAGGGAGAAAGAACTTAAATTAAAACCAAAATTACTTAAAATACCAGTAAAGAATTTCCTGAGACTTACAGCATGTTAAAGAAGTAAAATAAAACACAGAAACAAAACAGAACAGGTTTCAGAGAGGAACGGCTTTTTTGATTGTTACGATAGAAATCCAGCCCATGATGATAGGTTAAAGGTCTGTTGTCTTAGGTGTTACCGCATTGCTTACATCACTTTAACATTCCTTGATGAGGCATTTCCTTTTGGAACCACTGAGGAGACCCAACATAGTAGAAAATAAAGCCCAGTGTCAAAAGCTGTCTGTTTGCTGGCCTTTTCAGAGGTGGTTCCCCACTCTGTCCTTCTCTTACCTAGGCAAAGCTGTGAGTTTAAGTAGGCAGGCAAACTATAATCAGCCACTTACTTTGTCTGCTGAATCACAGTTATGCTCAATTTGCCTGTTAAACATTTTTCTTGCTTGATTGACCTTGGTTCTCTCCTCCCACAAATGTTCATGATGGCAACATGACATGCCATATCTTTGCCATGTTGTAAGTGCTTCAGAAACTACCCACATACATACAAAGCAGAGGGAAGTGGCCAAAACATTATAATGTTCGTACATTTAACTTTGCCCTTTTTTCATTTGTATTAAAATAAATTACAGATATCTCACAGTGCTTCGTTTTAGATGTTTCAATTTTAAATACAGTTGGTTTACTGATAATTTCTTGAGTATATACATAGTGTATATATATATATATATATACACACACACACACACATATGTATATAGGGGTACATATTTACACAATATATGTATATTTTCATGTCTAATATATGCATATGTACATATGCAGCTAGATCAGTATATAGATTATCTATATATCTATTATATATAAATATACATACTGATTTTTATACTATATATTTAGTATGTATAATAGGTATGTTTAGTGTGTATATATACATATATAGAGAGTATATATGTGTGTTTTTATATAGAGAGAGTTTATAACCATAAAGTATTCTGATATTATTTTTTTTCATTATAAAAAGAGAAAAGAACCTTAAAGCAAAAAGCAACCATTTTTATGACTGGGCATTTGGCTTTCCAGGAATATGGCAGACAAAAAAAATGTTCATTCATTCTCAGTATAAATAGTAACTCTAACCCATTTTCACCTCCTTCTTCATACTTGCAAAGCTGAAAAATGTTCAGTATATTAACTTATAATATGTCAGTTCTGAAAGGGGAAGAGAAAAAGTACTATGATAAATATAGCTACAGAGGCAATATAACATTTTTAACTTTAAAACATTTTTTTTAAAGACATCAAGCTTTAATGTCATAAAGGGATAAATGTTAAATGGTATAAAGGAGAGGATGAGACCATCAGATAGGCTTACTATATTCATCAGAAATTTCCCTTTTTTGTATGAGTATGAGAGAGAGAAAGACAAAGTTGCTGCTTTCCTTCATTTTACTGAAGAAACTTTGTTTTATATCTTACAGTAATAGCATGTGGATTATACATTTAAATTAGATTACAAAGTTGTTTTTAGTATTAGATGCTTACAATGAATATAACCTGATGGATCTCTCCTTTTTGTTTTAGCATCAATTTTTAAATTATTTTTTCTTAAAACTGTTCCTATCATTTTCTATATTTAAATGTTAAGATATTTGTAATGAAAATTACAGGACTATTTATTAAAGACCAAGATTAAATCCTTTCATTGAGTGCTTTTCAGACACAAAAGTGCAGACTAAGCCCTGAAAATGTTAAAAATGGAAACTTTCATTCAGATAACTTGAGGTGGTGCCTGAGATTCTGTGTTTCTAGTTCGCAGGTGATGTTGATGTTTATGGTCCATGCAAAAAACTGAGTAAAAGGGCTTTGTTTCAAATCAAATAATAATCTACCACTAATAATAATAGTGATAATTCTATATAAGTCTTATCTCAAGAAAATAATGGTTAATATGAAAATTAATAATTGGGCGCATAAGAAAAACAAATTTATTGAATCTTGTCAATATAGAACATCCTGTTCTAATTCCTGATACTGAATTTCTCAATTGTTCTGTGGGTCATTTGCCCAGCATTGATGTGTCTGTCGTTGGTTGGCTCTGTATCTGTTGATCTATGACAATTTTTAGGCTTGCATAGAGTCAAATATTTCTGAAAGCTTTTTAAGAAAAAAATCTATTAAGAAACAGGTGTTTTTGAACTGTTATAATGTCTTTTGGAATACCAATGAATTAAACTAAAAAGTTTATTTGCATCTTAAACCCACAACTCATAAGCTGTGAGTGAAAAAAAACAACCATGAAAGGAAAGGATAGGTATATCCCATTGTAAATTAGAATGAAAATCTGTATTTTGTCTATTGATAAACAATGCTCACTGCAGATACTGCAGGTTAGACCAGATCTGTTCTGACAGCTAAATGACTGTTCTCCAATGAGGGATTCTGGGAAGGGGATTAGCTATAAGGACATGCATGGATAATAGCTTTCATGAACTCTGTGCAAAGAAAATAAAAGAGAATTTGTATGGCACTGGAATATCTCTGACAAGAACTCCTTAAATATTAGGAGTTAGTGGAGTTAATGTGTGTCAGGATGTTAAATATCCCAAATGTCAATCCAAAAACAAGTTGTTAATAAGTGGTCTGGCACATACATGTCTTTGCTCTGTGCTTGACTCTCTGCTTTTGACATTTCCAGTAACAAACTTGAAGTCTTTCTTAACTATCTTTATAGACATTTGTTTATTCTTGAGCTACACTTGTCATACACATGAGGCAATATTTGTAGTTGATTAAGTGTTGTGTAAGACTTTTGTTTTAAGGAACTCATTTCACAGGTAAGAAGAAATAGTGGTGGGATAGGATAAGATCAATCAATTAAAAAAAAAAAACTACTGAAGACTATGTAAGACACTTTCATTGGGGAGAATTCAAATGAATAATATTGTGACTTAAACAGCAGTACGTGTAGTGCTGAAGGAATTGTCCGGACAGTTAGTCCTTTTCAGCTGAGTGGTTATGAGGTTATTTTTGGTTAGGATAGCTTTGTGAACACTATTCTGTGATTCTGCTTCATACTAATTTGCTAGAGCTGCCATAACAGATATCATAGACTGGGTGGCTTCAACAGCAGATACTGATTCTCACAGTTCGGTAGGCTTGAAGTTTGAGATCAAAGTGTTCACAGGATTAGTTTCTTTTGAGGACCCTTTCCTTGGCTTCCAGATGGCCATCTTCTTGCAGTATCCTCTGCAGTCTTTTCTCTGTATGTGTGCAGCCTTGGATGTTCTTTGTGTGTCCAAATGCCCTCTTCTTAAATGGACACCAGTGAGATTGGATTAGGACCCACCCTAATGACCTTATCTTAATTTAACTTAGTCACCTCTTCTAAAGTCTTGGCTCCCAATACAGTCACATTCTGAAGTACTCTGGGGGTTAGGGCTTCAGAGTATGAATTGGGGGGGGGCACAGTTCAGCCTAAAACACATTCAAAATTCTCTTATGTGTAAGAGACCTGGTTCAGACCCCTATTTTGTAGCTGAAGAGTTAGAGGTCTCTCCAAAGAATTGACATGTACAAGGTCAGCAAATTATTCATTTGTAGAGTCTAGAATAAATCATAGATATCCTGAATTGCTGATGGGTTTGTTTTTCTTTTTTACTTTCCACACAACTAATCCAAGCTTGACATGCTTCCTACAAATATTAAGTCTAGAGCTGTACTTGAGAAATGAGTAGGCACAATAACTGGGGAGGCAGAATTTATGGCTAATAACACTCTTTCTAATCCAACTCTTCTAGCTGAGTGAATTTTATCAGAGACAGGAAGTAGTCTCAGGTGGAACACTGGGATGAATTAGTACAATGAAGGTCTGAGCCTGGATTGAGAATAATGGACATTATTTCTAACTTGTTGGTGTAAGAATAAATCCATGTTCCTACAATTCCTGAGGTTTGATTCTTGCCATGTTGAATAAATAAATCATCCTTAAAAGACCTGACTTTCAGGATTTTAAATATGTACTTGTGATGTTTGTTCTGTTATTTTTGGCAGCAGTGGAGTAAATGGCATCACATATGAAGTGTTTGAGAAAATTTTATTTAAAAAGGCAAAAACTTTGCCATCTTGAAAGATAAAATAAGTAATATCAAGTATTTTTTAAAAAGAGAAAAATAATAGAAATTTCTAAATGTATAAACCAATTTCAAGTACCAAGATTCTCTTAATAAATACTTCCTTTTTCCCAAAAACTTATAGGCTTCTCTTAAGTTATTAATGTCTGCTTAAACTTTATTGTCCTTTAAAAGTTCAAATGTACAAATGCAAAAATCAATTGAATTTCATAAGAATTTTAAAAACTAACAAGCAAGTTGCAAAGTAAAATAAAATGCAAAATGTTATCAACTGAACCAAAAGTAGGCATATTTGAGCTAATTACAGCAAAATGATGCCAAAATGAGTCTGAATTGTAAAACTCTTTCGATTTGACAATTTTTTTAAAAAGATTGAATAAAAAGTAAAAGATTGAATTGATTCTTGGTAGTCTTCTTTAAATTATGACAAAGGGTTTGTGACCAATCCCCTGACACTATTCCTTAGATTTGAATTGGTGAACTTATATTAAAATAATGTCTTCAAATATTGGAGAAAGTTTAAAATGACTCCTTTTTCTTGTCATACCCATAAACTCTAGGATATATGTTTTCCTGTGTTTGGTCTGAGAACCTTAGAGTCTGACCCATCTGTCTGTGACTAAAGAACCAAGCATATATCAGCAAGTTGGCTCTCCTAATGAAATTCACTTTCCATCACTTCCCTTAGCAAATGGGTCTGGAAGGCTAAAGTGTTGTATTCGAAAGTATTTGTGCAATATAAAAGGTAGATCCATTCTCTGGTCAGGATTAGTTTGTGGATTGGCTATGCCTACCTTCCTAAAAATGATTATCAGTGATTGTGTCTATAGTCTTCTTTTTCTCACTTCCATCTTTTCAAAGGTACTCTATTAGTTACCAAATTCCTGTGACCTTCCTTACCAAGAACCTGCTCTATTTCCTTTATAGCATTTATCCAGAACTGAAATCATATTGTCTTCCTGTCTTATACCAGTAGATGATAAGGTCTGTATAAGAGGGACCTGGTCACTCCTATATTAAGATGTTCCTGATATAAAAAGGGTGCTTAATATGTATTTATCAAATAAATTAATCAATTATTTAATTTACTCTTGCAAACTATGTTTAGTGTTTGGTGATGTTATGGTTATTGTTGCTCTGATTCTCAAGTCACCAGTTTTTGATCTAGGCATTATGTGACATCTGTATCTGTAATTTCAATAAGAGTCTTTCTCAGAGCTTCCTAATCTTCACTAAGTATTAATTTTTATAATAATTGATGACAGAAGTCTTCTACAAAGGGAACTGTGTGGGGGCTAGGACATACATTGTAAGGATTTTGTTTTTAAAGCACTCAATAAACATTCCTGTAGGGTGTTGTCAGTTCCATGGAAAGATGTGATAAGGAGATGTAGCATAGAGAAAAGGAGAAGAAGTAAAGGCAGGGATAGGACCACAGAAATAAAATGAAATTAGAAGATAATTTAAAGGTATTACAAGTAGATGAGAACAAAGGAAAGAAAGAGAAGCCTTTTTTAATAATTCCAAAAGTAATTATTAAGAGCTTATCCATAATATACTGCAATATGTAGCTGACTGGTATGAAAGGATGTTAATGGGTAGCTTTTCATTATTTTCCTTGTGTCTGTGCGTGCTTTTCATATTGTGTGATTGAAATATAGAATAAAAACTAGACAAATTCCTATTATATAAAAGAACATCTGGAAAACTTAGATCATGGTAAAAAATTAAAAGTATAGATGATCTAAAAAAATCAACTATACAAATTCACAAAATGAAAGTAACACAGCTGCAGAAATACTATTTTAATAAGTATTTATTTCATACTCTTGATGTACAGGAGTTTCAGCTTAGTATGCCAGACTTGTAACTGTTGAATTTTTTGAGCTTCCTCTTTTATGCAGAGTTTGTAAAAATTCCTGATTCAATTTACTAAGAGCAAAACAACAAGAATTTCTAACTTATCTTCTGCATGTAATTTTCTAGGTTCAATGCATCCAAATCAAAGCATCAATGTAGTGTTGAAATAGAAGGGCTACCCTGTCTGAGTAATTAGGTAAATTGAATAGTGAGACATGTCCACGGAACAGTCGAAATACGAAAGTCTTTTCTTTTTTTGATACAAAAAGTCTTACAAGTGAAATTGACCACTGGTGTTGAGACACTTTCTAGGTGTAGGTCCATTTCTTCAAAACAGATTTACTGGGGAATGTAATATAATCTGTAAACTTAGACTACCTGAGGTGAAGAAGTTAGTGGCAATCTGGGATCCCCACTCATTCTACTGTCCCCTACACCACAGCCCCCTCAAAAATTTTGACTGATGTTTATTCAACCAGAATCATTATGACTACCAGCATCTGTCTGTTTTTAGAGCTGTGGTCTCCAATTTTATAAATAAGAATACATGAGAAAGAAATACATTTTTCTAAAAGAATCAGGTTTTTTTTTTTTAAAAGGCCCTTTGCCTTTCTTTGCCACTGGGCTTAAGCAGTCTTGGGTCCAGTATAAAATAGAGGCTTTCAAAAAAATTTCCTAAAACTCAAAAATTCTAACATCCAATATTCCTTTTAAACAAAGCACCTTAACCTCCTGTGTTATTACCTGGTAAGAAAATGGGAAGAGAATCTCATCAGGAGAAGCAAATAGATGCTTCATGCTTTCTCTTTAGTCAGGATCACCTGGGCCAGAATCTTGGTACCCTGGCTGAACATTGGGAATTATAAGTCCTAGATTTGATGTATCTGAAAAGAGAAAGCAGTTATTTTAATTTTCTTTCCAGTATTTGAAGACATTCTTTTTTAACATAAGTTCACTAACTCAATTAACAGGAAATAAAAAGTCATTGTTCAGAGGTATGGACAATGAAAAGTATTCTAAACTTAAAGAGGGATTAGTAGAAGGGCTAGAAGAATTAATATTTTCTGCCTGAGTTAATTTCCAATTCTATTTCAAAATTAGACACCTGTCTTATTTTCAACAAAACTCTGCTTAAATATTTCCAGTTATCAGAGAACATGCTATTCTGAAATGAGACTCTTTCATTTGTGGAGTTCTAATTATCTGGCAATATTTACATGGAATTGAAATCTGTCTGCCTGTAATTATGAGCCATTATTTCTAGTTGTCCAGTATGAAAAGACAAAGGACAATCTTTTTACCCTTAATCATTCATCCATCCATTCATTCAGCAAATGCTTCTTGGGTACATTATCTATACTAGTCATTATGCTAGGCAATAGGAATACAAGAATGGATAAAGGGAAGTTCCTGTTTGGAGGAAACTTAGAGTACACTGTGTTAGACAGGCACAAATAGCATAACAGTATGAAGTACAAGATTCTAGGTGTGCCTCTATTTCCATATATTAATATTCAACCATTATGTATCCAGTTACTCAAACCTGAAAACTGAAAGTCACTCTTGATTCTACCTTTTTCCTCACTTCCTTATTCAGTCTATCATTTAGCCCTATTAACTATACCTCTAAAGTGTATCTTGAATACATCCATTTCTCTCAATATCAGTACAAACTCCATATTCCAACACATCACCATCCCTCAGTTAGACCACTGCAATAATTCCCTACTCTGTGTTCTTGCTTCCATTCTCGATGGTCCGCAAGCCATTCTTTTCAAAGAATATAGGCTGAAATTCTAAAAATATGTCAGCTTGTATGATGAATCTGCTGAAAAAAACCTTCAAAGATTTTTTGGTGCCCTGAGAATTAAATCCAAATTTCTTACTTGACCTGCCTAGTGCTTTTGTTCACAAATGTACCTCATTGTTACTCTCTCACTGAGTCTTCCACTGTACAGGCATCTTTCTTCAAGACTATTATACTCTTTCTAAGGACTGATTTCTATGTGTAACATATCACCTGCACAGACCTTAAATGATACTTAATACAAAGACTTTTGGTAATTATTTTAGATAAGGAAGCTAACAAAAGTCCCTTATTTAGTGCTGCTTCTTCTTTTTTTTTTTTTTTACACTTTACATATTTTGGCTTTAACTTTATATTAAGTATCTCCTCCAAAAAAATGTAAATTTTATAATCACTTATAGTTAAATCCTGCCTGTCTAACTCACTGCCTCACATGTAATAGTCACTCAGAAAACGTTGAATGAAAAAGCAAGTGTATTAATCAACACATAGAAAGGGACCTATCTTATGCTTCACATGTTTATTGTAAGGACTAATGTTTGACAAAGTTAGCAGGTGAAACTGTGTGTATGTGCATGTATATTCTCTTATCTTCTTACATGGAGCTTGGGTCTCAGTCCTGTCATCATCTTAGTTACCTTTTTCAGGATAAGTAATTTTGCCAATATTTGTCTTAAAATATGGAGTTCAAATATTGCTGCAAAATAAATTACAGTGACCTTTATGTAATAAATTTGGTAATACATTTTAAAATACAATATTCAACACTTTGACCCAGTAATCTCAAGTATAGGATTTTATCCTAAGAAAAGTATTAAATCCGTAGACAAATATTTAAATATAAGCATTTTTCATTATACCACTGTTTCATAAAAAAATAAAAAGTGCTGGATAAAATAAAAATATCTTACCTGTAATACAATTTAAGTACACATATACACATATAATAGGCCTTTCCTGAATAATTTTCAAAGAAGCATAAGTTTATTGTAAAAATTACTAAATCCAAAAGTTAATAAGCTAACATAAGCAAGAGTCATCAGAAATATCAATAGAATGAGACTCACAAAGACTTCAAATATTGGAATTATTAGACAAAGAATTTAGGATAAATACTGTAGTTTGAAAAAGAATTCCAAACAGTGATTGTCAAGGTAATAAAAATATTAAGTTTAAGTAAATTTAATAAATAATTAGAGCATCTGGAAGTAATAAATAATTTAAAAATTCAAGAAGGCTTTCAGTAATAACTAATTAGGTAAATTGTACTAACTGTGTCACCCTAATAAACACACACACACACAAAATATATATGTTATATTAAAAAAATCTTATTTAAAGCCAATATTTGAAATAAGATGGAAATTCAGAGAGATAAGTGTAAAAATTGGAACCACTTTTCACCTAGGAGTGACTGCTGATGTTGCAATTGGTGGTTGAGAGTGTAAGAGGCTGCATAGTACTTTTGTCAGTCTCCTAGGATAGGAGGGTGTGTGCTGAATACTGGTACCTACCATGGACTCCAAAGAGATACACAATAGATATAGCAGTGCACCTTAAGTAATCCAGTCTCCACGGGGATTACAGACCAAATGTGAATAATTTCAATGTTTGAACTTGAATTCAGATAATAGGATATTGCTATTTTTCTGGGAGCCTATGAAAAATAAATGAAAAATTCTCTCTGAAATGAGATAATATCATCCTAGGTCTTGCAATATTTTTGTAATTTTTTCAAATACAATGTCCTGCAAACAATAATAATAAAAATATAAAATAACCAGGTTTTCTGTGAGATAACACAAATGAGTGAGACCCAGGTGAAACAATAGCCAATAGAAAAAGACTCATAGCAGCTGCTGCTATTTGGAATTATGAAATACAGATTTTGAAGCAAATTAAAATTAACATATTTTAAAAAGGACAAGATTGAGGATTTTCCAAGGAAATTGAAAATATATAAAAGGAAACAGAGTAGTACTGATGTTCTAGGACCAAAAAGAAAGATAATTTAATTAGAAATTCAGCAGCAAATTAAAACTGAAATATAAATCAGAAGAAAATATCCAGAAGAAAACTAAGAGAAAATAAAGAAAAATAGAGAATATGTGACATAGAAGATACTGTTAAAGCTATAACAGTTTGATTCCCATTATTCACAGTAGTTTTCTTCTATAAAATTTTTGAAAAACTGAATTAGTGAATACAGAATCATTTTTTTCCAATAGGAAATACAGGATTAGGTTCTTTTGAGCCTCTGGTCACAATATTTTCAAAAATCGATCAACGTATAACCTTGTTTTATGTGTGTTTCTGTTTAAAGATACTTTAATACATGTTGTTGATTCATTAACATTGAACTCATAGCCAACAGCATTGTAACTCATGCTTGCATGAAGCTTTTTTAACACACATATTTTCTCCATAAGGCACATCACAGTCTTCATAGGCTTAGGAACACTAAGCAACACTTTGGCACTATGCTAGGGGGCCCTTTTATTTCTTTCTTTATTTGCTTATTTACTTATTTATTTGTGTTTATTTATTTATCTTTTTTTTTAAAAGATTTTATTTATTTATTTGACAGAGAGAGACAGCCAGTGAGAGAGGGAACACAAGCAGGAGGAGTGGGAGAGGAAGAAGCAGGCTCCCAGCAGAGCAGGGAGCCTGATGCAGGCCTCTATCCCAAGACTTGGGATCACACCCTGAGCAGACAGCAGATGCTTAACAACTGAGCCACCCAGGTGCCCCTAGGGGGCCCTTTTAAACAATGACATCACCAATGAAAAGCACAAGCATATGTAAAATATGTCACTTAAATAGACCATGGAAAGGGCACTTATTTACAGTATGAGATCAGAAACAAGAAGGCAGAGATCACCTTGTTCAACTCATATGGGAACATGAATATGAGAGACTCAAGTATTTTACTCCTTTGTGCATGTAGGCAAATAGCCATGAAAGCACCATGAGTACTGATTTTGGGTTTATGTCTTAGTCTATCCTGTCTGCTATCACAGATCACCATCGACTCAGTGGCTTTAACCACAACAGAAATTTATTTCTTATAGTTCCGGAAGGTGGAAAGTGTAAGACCAAGGTACCAGTAGATTCAGTGTCAGGTAAGAAACATGCGTTGTTCATAGATAGCTGTCTTCTTGCTGATTCCTCACCTGATGGTCAAAGTGAGGTTGTTCTCTGTGGTTTCTTTTATTTTTATTTTATTTTATTTATTTTATTTATTTTTTTTAAAGATTTAATTTATATATATTTGAGACAGAGAGAGAGAGAGCACAAATGAGGAGGAGGTTCAGAGGGAGAGGAAGAAGTGACTTTCCATGGTGCAGGGAGCCTGACACAGGGCTCAATCCCAGGACTCTGGGATCATGACCTGTGCCAAAGGCAGACACTTAACTGAGTCACCCAGGTTTCTTTTATAACAGCACTAATTACATTCACCTCCCAAAGACCCCAACTCCAAGCTATCTCACTGGGCATTAGGTTTCAAACTATAAATTTGGAGGAAACACAAATATTCTGTCCATAGCCTATTACAAATAAACTTAGTGTGCAGGCAAACTGACAAAGGCAGAATCCACAAATAATGGGAGTTGACTATAATTGGAGCAGCGAAACAAAATTAGAAAATGGGGCAAAAACAACATTTGAAGAGATGATAGTTGAGAATTTTCCAGCACTGGTGAAATATATGAATCCTTAAGTTTACCGATTTGTAGTGCCCCAAGAAAAAATAAATATAAATCCAAACACAAGGACATCCAAATAAAACTATTAAGTAAAACCCAAAGACAAATAAGTAAACTTAAATGCACCCAGAGAAAATAAAGATAAATTAGATTCAAAAGATTAGAAATTTTTAACTGAGAACTAATTTCTCAGCACAAACATTGAAATCAAGAAGGCAACAGACACCTATGTATTTATGAAATTAGGTAAGAAAAACCTAGAAGGCTAGGTAACATGAAAATATCTTTCAAGAATACGAGAAATTAAAAATATTTTTAGCAGGACAAAGGAGTTAAGACTGGCCAAGGCAAAAAAGACAGTCTCTTCAACAGATTATGTTGGGAAAACTGGACAGCAATATGCAAAACAATAAAACTAGACCACTTTCTGATACCATATACAAAAATAAATTCAAAATGCATGAAAAACCTAAATGTGAGACAGGAAACCATCAAAATCCTAGAGGAAAACACAGGCAGAAATCTTTTTGACATCAGCTGTAGAAATTTCTTACCAAATATGTCTTCTGAGGCAACAGAAACAAAAGCAAAAATGAACTATTGGGACTTAATCAAGATAAAAAGCTTCTGCACAGTTAAGGAAACAATAAAACCAAAAAGCAACCTTCAGAATGGGAGACAATATTTGCAAATGACATACCTGATAAAGGATTAGTATCTAAAACATACAGAGAACTTATAAAACTCAACACCCCAAAAGTGAATAATTCAGTTAAAAAAATGAGCAAAAGACATGAATAGACATTTTTTTTCCGAAGAAGACATCCAGATGGCTAACAGACACATGAAAAGATACTCAACATCACTCANCAAACTCAACACCCCAAAAGTGAATAATTCAGTTAAAAAAATGAGCAGAAGACATGATAGACATTTTTTTTCCGAAGAAGACATCCAGATGGCTAACAGACACATGAAAAGATACTCAACATCACTCATTATCAGGGAAATATAAATTAAAACTACAATAAGATACCACCTCATGCCTGTCAGAATGGCTAAAATTAACAACACAAGAAACAACAGATGTTGGAGAGGATGTGGAGAAAAGGGAACACTTTCACAGTATTGGTGGGAATGCAAACTGGTGCATCCACTCTGGAAAATAGTATGGAGGTTCCCCAAAATGTTAAAAATAAAACTAACCTATGACCTAGCAATGGCACTACAGGTATTTACCCAAAGGATACAAAAATACTGATTTGAAGGGATACATGCACCCCAATGTTTATAGCAACATTATCAAAAATAGCCAAACTATAGAAAGAACCCAGATGTCCATTGACTGATGAATGGATAAAGAAGGAATGGAATATTGCTCAGCCATAAAAAAGAATGAAATCCTGCCATTTTCAACAATGTGGATGGAACCAGAGTATATTATGCTAAGTGAAATAAGTCAGAGAAAGGCAAATACCATGTGATTTTGCTCATATGTGGAATTTAAGAAACAAAACAGATGAAAATAGGGAAAAAATAGAGAGGCAAAACACAAATTAGACTCTTAACTATAGAGAAAAAAATGAGGGTGGCTAGAGGGGAGGTAGTCAGGGGAATGGGTTCAATAGGTGGTGGGTATTAAGGAGGTCACTTGTGATGAGGATTGGCTATTGTATGTAAATAATGAATCACTAAACTCTACTCCTAAATCTAATTTCATGTTGTATGTTAACTAACTGGAACTTAAATAAAAACTTGAAACTACAAAAAAAAAAAAAAGAAAAAGAAAAAAAAAGAAGAGAAAATTTAAAAAAACCATTTTAAGGACATTTCAAAAACCGCTTATCACTGACAAGTATGCACTACAGGAAATCTAGAAGAAAAGAGCTTTTTTCTAGCAGGAAGAAATAAGTCAAGATGGAAGTTTGAAAGTGTTGAAATCAATGAAGATTAATTGTAGTAACAATGTGTATAAATATAATGAAGAGATAACTTATTAAATAAAAATAATGTCGAATGCACTTGAGATATATTATTATTAAATCACACCGAAAGCATAGCATATATATCATAGGGAATAAAATAGCTAAAATGTTAGTTTATTATGAAATTTGTTAAGAGGAAAAAGTGCCAATTAATGCTAGCTTTTATTACTTGAGGATACATATAGTAATATTAGTATAAACTGAAAAATAGTAAGAGAGTAACTTCTGAGTTAATGGTAGAAATATAGAATAGTCAGTCATTTTAGTAGAAGAGGCAGGTGAGAGGAGAAATAGAACAGGCAGGGCAAGCAGAAAGCATGAGCAATATACGAGTTTTAAGTTCAACAAATCAGCAATAATAATAAATACAAATTGATTAAATACTCTACCTAAAAAATAAAGATTGCAAGACCATTTTTTTAAAAAGCAAATTCCAGATATACACAATTTTGTTATTTTTAAGAAACATATCTAAAAATAGGTATCAAATAGTATGAAATTTTAAAAAATGGAAAAAGTTATACAAAAGAACCTAAATAAAGAGACTGTAGCTGTAGTTCAGAAAAAAATGACTTTAGGCAATAATCTTTACTCAAGATAAGAAGATGCATCAGAATAATAAAATCTTCAATTCACCAGGAAGACAGAGTAACTTTAAATGAGTTTGCACCTGCTGCTTTTGTCTCATTTTTATCCAACAAAAATGCACAAAACTATAAGAACAAATAAACCAATAGTATAAGATTTTAAAAAACTTCTCTCAGTAACTATTTAAAAAAATTAACACAAAAATATATTAAATATTTTTAAAAACTCAGGAAGTAAATTTATTCTAGTAAACATATACAAAATATGGTACCCACTGTGGTAGAATGTACCAAAACTTAAAAAAAAATTGACCATAAATATGTTCTCTGGCCAAAATTCAATTATTCTAGAAAAAGTAACAAAAACATACTGTAAAATATCCATATATTCAAAATAACTTATAGGACAAGGAAAAAAACTAACATTGACACTAAAAAAATTTTGAACTAATGTTACCAAAAATATTACATATCACAATTTTGACATTGAGATGAAGTATAGAAAAAAATACTTCCTTCAGCGTGCGTATCAGAAAACAAGAGAGGTAGAAAATCAATATTTATATCATGAGAGTAAATAAAGGACAATAAAATCAGTGCAAAGTAAACAGATAAAATAATCATAAGAGCAGAAGTTAATGAAATAGAAGACAGAATAAAGAATATTAGCAGAATGAAATATTTTATCTTTGAAAGACCAAAAAAAAAAGGTAAACATTTTGTGAGACTGATATTTAAAAAAAAAGACTATAAAGAATGTAAAAGGTCATCATTAAAGATTATACTAATATTAAAGTGATAATAAGATGTTACAATCTTATGTGATTAAAATTTAAACTAGAGAAAAAATGCATATATTCCTTTAAAAATACTGTGTTCTGTTGCAAGAGAATATAAGAAAATGACATAATTTTTGACATTTAATTATATAAAAATTTATAGAAAAGCTTCTAAGGAAACCTCAACTATGTTCATAGAAAGGGAATTCAGTATTGAAAGGATGTTAGTTCTTTCAAAACTGTTGTACAGATTTTAAATCACTTAAAAATTCTACCAGGGATTAACATGTATTTAAAATGTGGAACTTCAAAAATATGTTGTTTGGGGGTATAATAATTTGTGGTAAAAGTATAAAGAAAAGCATGGAAATAATCCAGGACAGTGGTTATCTTTGGGTGACAAAGGAGGGTATGATTAGTGAAAAGCAGAGAGGGGCTCAAAGAAACTGGCAATGTTCTATTCCCAGCAAATTTACATCTACTAAGAGTTGTAGGGCTGGAATTTTCTCTGAGGTACACTGTCTATTTTGGGGTAGATACCCTTGTGTTCATAATTTTTTTATTATGGGGTAAGCAGATATCCACCTGATATTCTTAGAAAAGACTCAAATGCAATGAAGAAAGTGATTGTAGAATCATCTGAATGATTTAATGTTTAATGTAGTTTAATAATTAGATGTTCAATTCAGATTAGAATTAGATTTTCTATGCTTCTGCAGTATAGTGTTCATTAAGGAAAAGGCTAGAAAGATATTCTACATTATTTTTTATGTTTTGTAAAATTTTTAAGAATTATAGTAAAAAATGACATGTCTCTCTCTGACACTGAAATTTAAATTTAGATTAAAGATCTGTGAAATCTGTTAAAAAATATTAAAGGCATATTTTCAATCTAATGTCTGCCTTTTTTTTTCCAAAGAGAAGATGATTTCCAAGTACAAAGGTATTTTGAAATAACAGATTCTACCACAAACCTATGTTTATTGAAAAAAATCTGTTGATCTGTTAACCTTTTATTTGACAGATTACAGGTGAACTGAAGTTTTCACCATTTGAAGGATTTGTCCCAATTATTAGAGAAAATCTGTACAGACTCTTAGTTTGGCAAATTTTGTAAAATAATATGTGGCCTCACCCACTCTGCATTGTTTTTAGTCATCATCTCAGGTTGATGAAATCATGCAATATTTTTGTTATCTTTTTTGTATTTTTTATGTATTTTTCAAACCTTTCATGAGGAGTGTAATACTATGGCTGTAGGGAAAAAATACATCTTTTTGATTCAGATTGACCTTTCAGTCAACCAGAATATTGATTTTTTTTCTCAGAAAGATTTTTGTTAAGGCAGATTGGTACAGAGATTTTGTTAACTAAAATGCAGAACATTTCCCCCATTAATGCAATTACATGTTTAAGTTTATATTCTCAGCTTTTTTAGCATATTTCAGTAGAACAACATATAGCTAAGATACCTTGACTCCTACTTAACTAGTAAAATTGAAGACACTCAAAATTAGTCATTGCAGCTTACTATTTTTCCATCTCAAGATTTCTCTGCAATATCATCTATTTCTTTTTATCTTTACTCTAGACTGAGGAAGAATCTTGTTCCATCAATTGTCTAAACTCAAATATTTTCAAAATTTTTCTTTCCCAAAATTCCTATCATTTTATTTGTATGGATGCCTAGGTCTTCTGTATTCTTAAAAAGAAAATTCCCTAAATCCCTTTCACAGTCTTTATAACACCTCTCAAATTCTCCCAATTAACTCTTTCTTTTCACTTATTGAAAAATCAGTCTCCATTAACATTTTAGTCCTTTACAACTTAGAATCTAACATAAAATTCTCTGTTTAGTTACTTGCACAAAGGTAGTCAAAGAAATCCTAATTACAAAAGTGAAAGCTTGGCACATTTTCCTGAACCAAAATCTGTCATCCTTTAGGACTAAGAGTCCAGTCAATGGAGATGTAATGGCAGGGACTCAGACACCTAGGCAAGAGGTTTCCATAGGTGAAGTTTTCAAAGTACGTACTTTATGGTAAGAGATGAGTACCTGGAACTTGGACACACAAAGACAGGGAGATACATTACTTTAAAGGAAATAACTGAAACTTGTTATCCGTTTGGTTTCCAGATTCTAAGTGATAAATGCAGCATTAAAGTAATGCAAACTTCTTAGCTTAGCATGCAAAACCCTTGTTGATAAGCTCCCGGTCCATCTAAAGAACTTCATTTACTCTCATGTTCCCACACTCCAGTTTTCTCTACCTAGGTGCCCTTAATGCACCAAGCTTTTTTCCATTTCTGAGTCCCTCTTCCCATTGATCTCCCTGCCATATAGTCTTATTAACCCCAGTTCTGTAATGTTTCATTTAATTAACTCCTGCCCTTCCAGATTTGGTTCAAGCAACATCAACACAAACTCCTGATATGATCTTGAAGTCCCTCTTTGGGCTCCCATTACTCCTTGCAAATCTGTAGCATTTAACAAAATTGCTTATTTCCTACACTAAGCTATAAATTTCCTGAGGACAGGAATCACATCTGGCTTGATTCAATATCTTTAGTGCCTAGCAAAATGATTAACTCTCAATGGGCACTCAATAAATATTTTTTGAGATAATATTTGTCATCTTTACTTCCTAGAGAACACTGACAAAAGGAAATCCCACAGTTAATCACCTCTGAAACTACAAATATCTTTATACATGCACTCATGACACATTTTTTTTTCCTTATAAAAAGCTTTTATTTTTCCCTGTGGTATTTTTTTTTTGACATTTACATCTGATTTCACTCTTCAAAAAACCCTATCCAGAAACACATTTCAGTCTCTGGATGAAGCTGTAATTTAGCTGAACACTTAAGTTTTAATTGTGTGAACCAATACATGTGTTTGATTTTTTACTTACTTACCAAAGACAATTTAAATTATATTTTCTGTCACTTGCAACCAAAAGTTTCTCAACTACAGTTAATCTCTCCATTTGTGTCAAAATACACCCTCATGATGCTCTCCCATAAACACCCTGTAAGACTTAATATCCAGAGGCTTTTCTGGTACAAAAAAAAGTCACTCGTGATTGGTTTCATATTTATCTATTCAGGTTTATATTTTTCTGTCTTCTCCTTTTCCCCTCTATGTCAGCTATGCTGAACTATTTATCTCCCTATTAGCCATTTATTTTTATTTTTTTTTATTTTTTATGTATTTGTGATCTATAAGAATTTCAACCTTTTGGGTACAAATTGTTTATTAAATTAAATATTTAAACTGGTCCTGGTAAGGTTACTACAAGAAAAATTAAGGGACAAATAAATACTTTTAACAAGTATTTTGAATTGGCCATTTATTTGTAGAAGCTAGTTGCATGGATTCATATTGTTCGGACTACTCCTGTAATATATTGCATTGCACACAATTTAGTATATGGAACTTTTTACATTTCTATTTCATTTGCTAGATTGCAAGCTATTTGGGAACAGCAGTTTTTTCTCAGTAAAGGTTAAATCAGGAAAATAGGCTAGCAAAGTAAGTTTTTTTCAGTCAAAAGATTTTTTTCCCCTCTCTTCCTCTCCCTCTATCCTTCCCCCACCTCCCTTTCAAAAAAAATATTCTTTTTTCATTTTATTGAGCTATAAAGTACAATTTCATGAGTTTTGGCTTATATATACACCCATTAAACCATCCACAAATTCAAAATAATGACTAACACAAAAGATTTCTTATGCCCTTTTGTCATACATCCCTTCAACTCCCAACCACCCCTTCCATAAGTAACTATCTGAATTCTGTCACTAAAGAATTGTTTGCATTTTCCAGAATTTTATATAAATTTTATACTAGTATTCTTTTTGGTCTTCCTTCATTCAGCATAATTATTTTGATATCATCCATGCTGTTGCATGTATCAACAGGTTATTTCGTTTTATTGCTGAGTAGTATTTCATCATATGGATATAGCGCAATTTGTTTATTCATCTACTATTGAGGAATGTTTATTAAGGATAGAATTGATATGAACATTTGAGTACATGTTTTCATAAGAACATATGCTTTCATTTCAGTTAGATAAATATCTAGGATTAGAATAGCTGGATGGTATGGTGGGTGTAAGTTTATGTTTTTGAGAAATTGCCGAAGTGTTTTTTTCCCAAGATTTTATTTATTTATTTGTCAGAGGGAGAGAGAGAGAGCATGCACAAGCAGGGGGGAGCAGCAGGCAGAGGGAAAAGTAGGCAAAGGGAGAGACAGACTCCCTGCTAAGCAAGGAGCCCGATTCAGGACTTGATACCAGGACTTTGGGATCATGACCTGAGCTGAAGGCAGACACTTAACCAGCTGAGCCACCCAGGCGGCCCTCCAAAGTGTTTTAAGGTGATTTAAATATGTTAAACCAAACAGCAGTGTAAGAAAATTCAATTGCTCCATATCATTGCTAACATTTCACATATATAAATGAAATGTGTGTGTGTGTGTGTGTGTGTGTGTATATATATATATATATATATATACATACATCTCACCAATATTTCATAGGTGCCATTGTCATTCTGCAGCCTGGGTGAATTTCCTTCTCTTCCTATTTACTAAAAGTTTGCATCGTGAATCAGTGTTAACTTTTGTCAAATGATTCATCTGTTTTTATTGAGGTGATCATGTTTAATTGTTTTTATTCTTCTGTTTATATGGTGAATATCATTGATTATTTTTTAAAGCTAAGCCAACCTTGAATTCTTGGGATGAATTTCATTTGGTCATGTATATTATTCTATTCAAGTATTTTTTTGAATTCTATTTGCTAAAATTTTGTTAAGTTTTGCATTTATGTTTGTGAAGGCTATTACTCCATAGTTTATGCGGTGTGTTTTGGTGCTCACCTTATAGATAAAAAGTGTTTTTCCCCTTCAATTTTCTGGAAAAGTTTGTGAAATATTGATATTACATTTTTCCCTAAATTTGCAATATAATTTAGTGAAGTTATCTGAAGTTTTTTTCTTAAGAGGTATTTGACTGAAATTGTAATTTTGCTAATAAATATAGGGTTATTCAGGTTATATATTTCTTTTTGAGTGAGCTTTGGTAGTTTATGCCTTTTTGGTTTTTGTCCATGTCATCTGTCATATTGTTCATATTTTTATTTCCTTATTAGTTTATTTCATTTTGTCCTGTAAAATCTTTAGTTACATCTCTTCTCTTTATCCTGATACTGGCCACTTGTGTCTATTTCTTTCAATCAGTCTGGACAGTGATTTATCAATTTCATTGATCTTCTCAAAGTATCAGTTTTTGATTTCAATGACTTTTTCTACTGCTTTCCTATTTTTTAAATCTCATTTATTGTTGTTTTATTTCCTTATTACTTTTCTGTTTAATTTGGTTTTGTTCTTTTTCTAGTTTCTTAAGATGGAATTTGATGTCATTGATTTGAGACCTTTCTTCTTTTCTAATATAGACATTCATTGCTATAAATTTTTATCTAAGCACTGTCTTATTTGTATTCCTCAGACTTCTATGTATTTTGTTATTTTTGGCATTTTGTTCAAAACACTTCCTAATTTTACTTTTGATTTTTTTGATCCATATTATTTAGATGCCTGTTAATTATTTTCTAAAAAGGGTGCATTTTTTATCATTCTGTTTGACCTTTAATTTATTCTCTTGTTAGTCAAAAAGTACAATTTATGTGATTTGATTAGTATTACATTTAAAATTTGTTTTATGGTCAATCTTATTAAGAATTCTATGTGAATTTGAATATTTTATATATATGTGTATATATATATATGTATTCTACCATTATTGGTTGACATGTTTTATAAATATGAATTAAGTCAAATCAGTAGTGTTCTTCAAGTCTTTTGTGTTCTTTCTAAATTCTGCTAGCTTGCTCTATCAGATACTGAAAATTTTAAAATCTTGTACTCTAATTGTGGATTTTTTCTATTTTCCTTTCAGTTTTATAGGATTTACCATGTTTTTTAAATTTCTTTTACTGGGTGCCTAAATGTTTAGCATTACTATATCTTCTTGATTAATTGTTCCATTCAAACTTATCAAATACTTTTATATCCATAAGGATATTCTTTACTCTGAAATATGGTCTGTTTAATATTTATATAGGCAATACAGCATTGATTAATATTAGTGTGGTTAACTTTTCCATCCTTTTACTTTAAACTTATATTACCTTTACACTTAAAGTTGTTTTCTTATAGGCAGATTAGAGTCTCTATTATTTAATTGTAGTGTTTAGGCCACATACATTTAATGTGATTATTGATATGGTTGGAATTCTACCATTTTGCTATTTGTTATTTGTCCTACTTATTCCTCATTTCTTATTTTTTTTCTATACCTTCCTTTAAAACATCTTGTGTGGAATTAGTGTTATTTCTTCTTTAAATATTTGATAGAATTTTCCAGTGAAGTCATCTGAACCTATGTTATTTTGGGGTCAATATCAGTTATATGATTTCTTCTCTCATTATGAGTCATACCCCCCCTTTTTAATGCCTGATAATTTTTTTATTCAACCTCAGACAACATAAATTTTACCTTTTAGGTGCTGACTATTTTTTTTTATTCCTGTAAGTATTTGAATGCTCTCTGTTCTGGGACACTATTGAGTTATTTGAAAACAGTATGACCCTTTTGAACTTGCTTTTAAACATTATAAGGTGGGGCCATAGCAGTCTGTAGGCCTTTCTTTCTAAGTTCTTAATATAATGAAAATATCATTCTGAATACTCTACACAAAGTCTTGTGAATTACAACACTTTTCCACTCAGGCTGGTGGTAGCAAATCTATTCCTAGCCCTATGTAAGTGCTAGAGATAGCTCCATCTGTTTCTTTCAGGTAGTATTTGAGTAGTTCTTCATGCACATTCATTCATCAGTACTAAACTGAAGACTCAACAGGGATTCTCCATAGATCTCTGAAGCAGCCTTTCTGTATATGTCTCTCTTATCTGGTATGCTTGCTTGCAAACTCTAGCCACCAATGCCTTTGAGAACACTTCTATATTCTCAGTTCAGGGACATCACCAGGCTCCATCTGTGTTCTCCTTTTCTGGATTGTGTCTTGGAAATTCCCTTCAAGCAGTAAGGTGGGGTAATCTTAGGAGTCAGCTTGTTTTCTATATCTCAAGGATTACTGTTTTGGACTGCCTGTTACCCAGTCCTTAAAAAACACGTTCTGTACTGTATTCGGTTTTTTTATTTGTTTCAGATGAGAGGGTAAATTCATTACATGTTGCTCAATCTTAGCCAAAAGTGGAAGAAGAAAAAATGACAGCCAGGAATTATAAAGTTATTCAAATTCTGGGAGGTTTGGGGTATGAGATTAAAAAAGCCATTTCCAAGATATCCTAAGTGAAAGAAATGGTGGTAGGTTTCTTCTAGAATTGTCATCCACCTCCACCATCAGGGTGAGTGATTTTCCAGAGGACTTACTAACTTGGAATCCAAGGGAAGTTTACATTAGAGATGTTAACTGGCTGGTCATAATACATGATTTCTAGAAGGTCTCCCTGAAAGCCATGAGAAACCTTTATAGATAATCTTAACTGCATGAACACAGGGGCAACTGTAGAAAAATGGCTTATTTTTCTCCTAAAGATTTCATTAGAGAGGCCCTCATTGGTAGATCCAACCCAGAATAGTAGAGTAAGAGAATTCAATGTAGTTCTGGGCTTCTATACAGGACAAAATACAGAATGGGCAGGATAATGCCAAGTTGACAATGGAAAATACGGCACAATTCATATTTGTGTCAATAAAACATTATAATATTTGACATGTAATTGGTATTTGATAAATATTGAAAAAATAAATGGAAGGAAAGGTTCTGGTGAGGTATTGGATATGCAAATCGGTCTCAAGTTTTAAGAACTTTGGAATAAGAAAACTAATATGCCATAAGGATACTGAGCAAGAATTTTTTTTGACATATGAGTGAAATTATTCCATTATTTCTCTTATATTCTCTACAGAATATACATATATATAAAACACTTGATGTGTCACACTGTTCAGAGAAATTGCTGACTGTTTGACTAAATTTTACTGGAGATGAATAGAAAAAAAGTGCAAACTCTAAGGGTCACCTGGGTGGCTCAGTCAGTTGAGCCTCAGACTCTTGATTTTGTCTCAGGTCATTATCTTGGGGTCATGAGATCTAGCCCTATGTTGGGATCTGCACTCGACGCAGAGCCTGCTTAAAATTCACTCTTCCCTTTGCCCCTCCCCCACCAAAAACACCCTCTAAGACGCATTGTTTTTAAATGTTGATGATAACTTTTAAAAAATTGTCAGCTGCTCTATAAGCCTACAGCATTTTTTTCTGAAGAGCCTTAAGACTGATAATGGTGTACAGTTTGCAAAGTGTTTCAAATATGTAATATAATGTTAATGAGAGTTTGTGGTATTTCAGTTCTGATAATTAATAGAACTAAAATAAAAATTATTAATGGTCTATTATGAAAAGAATCTAGTTTTAGTTTTCTGGGCAAGAATATAAATGGTATAATGGTATATATTATTGGACATGCTTTTGTACACATAGTTAAGTTATACTGATATCACTGCATTATGGACACTTGTTTTCCTTGATATAAACCACAAATCAGAATTTATAATAGAAGCTCTGAAAGTGACTCTTACTAACTCTGAAACAGAAAAATCAGAACAGACCAGACAAATGCTTAATTGCGTAAATGTCCCTGTTATCAGGCCATACTTATTAGCCATCATTATTATTTTGGATTACATCAAGTGGCCAAGATAAAATATGTTCACTGAAAGTGCCTAATTTAACTAGATTGTCTTTATTAACAAGGCCCTATTAAGTGGTTTCAGCTGTAATAGCATTTGAGTTCCATTAGATTTTGAAGTGATTTAGAAATTCAAATTATTTTTAAAAATTAGATGTCAGGGTAGTGGATAATTAGTAAATACTAGGTTGAAGTTGCAAATTTATATTGAGTAGTGGAATTGAACAGAAACACTGGGTGTTGTTGAACTACAAACATGGAGCTGAGAAAACACTTTTAAAGCCACTTGTTTTTTGGCATGTGCAACAGAAAATATTTAAGCATTTAAAAATATTATGTTCCTTTTAGTAAGATATAAATACAACAATTAAGCTAATTTTGTTCTTTTTAAAGGCTGGAAAGATGATAGGTATTTTACTTGTATGCCTGTATATGGAAGCTGTTAATTACTTTCACTAAACAATTTTACCACTAAATTTTTTAAATGATGCCTGATCTAAAAAGGAGAAAATAAATGCATAAATAAAATATCAGGTGTACTCTTTGAAAAAAACAATTATGTGAGGTGATGGATGCGTTCATTAACTAGTTAGGAGGAATCCTTGATGATTTATACATATATCAAAACACTGCAATGTACATTTTAATTATCTTACAATTTCATATGTCAATTACACCTCAGTAAAGATGACATTTTAAAAAAGAAAAGGAAAGGAAAAAAAGAAACAAAATAACCTAAGATATTTGCTCTCAAGTCTTCTATTCAACATTATAATGCAACAAGGAAAGAGAAATAAATAAAAGCCATTCAGATTGGGTAAAATGAGTAAAATTATCTTTATTCTCAGAAAGTCATCTATATAGAAATCCTAGGGAATGGGAAAAAAACAAAACAAAACAACAACAAAAACCCTGCTAAAATAACAAATATTGTAGTATTACTAGTCATATAAACTAATAATTTTATAGGATAAAATATCAATATATAAAAAATAAATTATTTTATATACTAGCAGTGTATACTTGAAAACTTAAATAATTCAATAAAATTACATCTGCATCAAAAATATGAAACACTTTAGAATAAATATGATAAAATGTAAACTTATACATTGAAAACTGCAAAATATTTCTTGGAGAAATGAAAGAATAAACAAATAGAGATGCACACCACATTTATGGATCAGAAGATTCAATACTGTTCAACTGTCAATTTTCTCTAAATTAATGTTTAGACTCATAGCAGTCTATATTAAGATCCCATTAGGCATTTTGTAGAAATTGACAACCTGACTTTAATATTTATGTAGGAATGCAAGGACCTAGAATAGCTAAAACAACTTTGAATAAAAGAACAAAGGAAGAAGTCTTACTTCCTGATTTCAAGATTCATCATAAAAGCAATCAAACGTCAGAAATAGTTATCTAGTATTCTATCCAATCCAGAAGTGGCTATACGAACTGCTTTTGCAAACTACCTACATCCCAGGCAAGAGGCACAATTTTGCTGATTAGTATAACAAGTGTCAGAAATGAACTTTCAATTATTTGTGAAATGAATGGGATCCCACATATGTGCATGAATGAAATAGCTAGAGACACTCACCACACTGCATGAAGGGAACAAATAATTCGGCTAGGCAAATAGCATGTATCTTTAAGGATGATATTCCAAACTAAATTCCCAATTTTCTTTGACTGCGAATGTGAAAGATGCTGCATACCTGATGTCAATTATAAATGTAATAAAATCTTCCTTTTAGAAAAAACACTGGATGGTTTACCATAAATAAATCTTTTATGCAAGGTAGTGGTCCGAACAACTAAAATGATCAAAAGCTAACTACATCTGGTATTTAGAACAAGATATATTACTATTTCTTTATATATTATTATTTCTTTAAACTCACTTGCTAATATTGCTTGAATGTTTGTATGGTAAAAATAAATGTGGCAAACTTTGGTCTGAAATGTATTTTAATTATAATTTAGTAGTAAGATTTTGGTAGGGTGTGAGCAATCTTTACCTGCCTTAAATTTTTCATTGACAACAGTAGCTTACCCAAAAAGCCCAAGAATTGTGTTTAACCCAATTGGTCCTCGAGTAAATAAAAGGCACTTTTTAAAATATTCTAATATATTGGAATCTTCAGCAGTGTTTATTCAAATTATGCAGGTTTATCACCTCTACTTAATGTTTCCAGACAGCTATTCATTTTGAAACTTCAAATTTCTTACATGTTTATCTGCACAGAAGAGCCCTGATATAGCAAGGTATCTTCATTATTACTGTTGTCATTATTATATTATATTTTAAACATTGTCAGGAATAGCAGCAAAAAAATAGAAAAGAAAACTTTCAAGATAAAGTTGAAAGCATCTTCTGTTTTCTTTGAGTAGATCTTTAACTTTGGAGGTCATCAAGAGTCTATTCTTTGAGAAAGCTTTTGAGATATCATTTAAGTGTGTCTGGAATTTAAACATTAATGATGAATTTTCATAAGAAATGTAGTTCTGTTTAGTAATATAAATTTGTTGCATATTTTTAGCAATTCTCCCTCTGTAGACTATGTTCCTGTTATATACATGTGGTTCTTAAATATGGAATCATACCTCCCCTCCCCACACCTGCCATGGTTGTGTACGATCACTTGTTATTCTGTGTTCTGTGTGCTGTTCCTTGAGCCATCATATGGAGGGGTTAGCAGAAGACGTAGAGTCATACCTTCTCCTCACCTAATGCCTAGATAAAACTAATAGAAGCACAACAAAGCTAGATGCAGTGCAATATGGACTGTAAAGTCTCATATGTGAGTTATTTCATATCCAATAATAACCCACCCTTTGCAAATTTTTGAGATTGGACTCTGAATTTTTAATTTCCTTTTAAAACCATACTCTTGAGGCTGGAAAGTGGTATTTACTGTCTCCTGACAATTATCCTGGGATCCAAAACAAATCCTTTAGTACTAGGATATTAGTACTTGAATAATAGGACTATAATCCTGGGAAGGGTGAAGAGTTGACTCTCTTTAAACCTTAGAGTGACAGGTTCTTGAACCATAACAGGAGGAGGGGATGCCCAGGCGTTTCCTCACTATGAATGGGAACGCTGACCTGATGGATTGTTTTCCCTCTACCACAGTGAAGCAAGCCAGGAGCTGGGTTATAAATTGCATACCTTTGGGAAATGCTGTAGAAGGCATTGGGCCTTTGAACTCTTAAGGAAGTCCTATTGAATGTGACATTTAAAAATATCTGTGTTGTAATTCACTTGTCTTTTTCTAAGCTTCCAGTGAAATGAGTAGTATTGAAAGAAGCTGAGGGTCAGGTCTGTATCCATGGTTGGAAATTAAGTACCACAGGGAAGATCAGGATCAGATTGAGGGAAGTCATGCCCTGAGACTGCAGGAGGTGACTGCAGAAGAAAGGAGCATAGCTTACAGGCATACTGATGGCAAGCAACATTTGACCATGTGGGACAGTATGGGACAGTTCATGTGCTTTCACTCTAATGTCAGGAAGCTTTACTTACGTGCAGGTTTTCTCATCTCACTGTCAAGTTTTTAAAAAGCTCTTATTTAATATCTTATTAGGCCTTTATCCTAAAGAAATAATGGAAAAATGGAAAAGGCTGTATGCTTAAAAATATTTGCTTAAGTATTGATTACAATTGTGAATATTGGAAGAAATCAAACTGACCCATAATGGGAAATTAGGGAAATGATAATGAATTTAGTTGATAGTTACCTGATTTACTGAGGTAGAAAGCCAAAACACTATAGTCCACAATAAAAATATTTTGTAAGTTAACAATTTTTATTTTTATTTATTTATTTATTTATTTTTTTTAAAGTGAGTTNGTAGAAAGCCAAAACACTATAGTCCACAATAAAAATATTTTGTAAGTTAACAATTTTTATTTTTATTTATTTATTTTTTTTTTAAAGTGANGAGTATTTTTTTTTTAAAGATTTTATTTATTCGACAGAGATAGAGACAGCCAGTGAGAGAGGGAACACAAGCAGGGGGAGTGGGAGAGGAAGAAGCAGGCTCACAGCAGAGGAGCCTGACATGGGGCTCGATCCCATAACGCCGGGATCACGCCCTGAGCCGAAGGCAGACGCTTAACCGCTGTGCCACCCAGGCGCCCCAACAATTTTTATTTTTGAAAGGAGAGTTTGTTAAAACAAATTCAACTTTCTATGGCCAGAGGTTGTGTTTTCATCCTCCTTGAATTGACAATGTCTCGAAGAATTACACATCCTTCAAAAGGGCAGCAGTCTCTTCTGGGTCCTTGGCTTGATGAAAGTCTATTCAGGGATTCTGCCTTTTTCCTCCAGTGTCCTCACTCTGTGATGAAGAGAAGGAAGAGCTATGAACACTTTTCTATATATTTTTTCCATTTTATTACATTATTTCATCTGCTGTTTTCCAGTCAACAGATAAACATCTTCTGAATTGGTTAAATGTTATTTTACTGTATAATGATAATATCAGTTTTGATAACACCTTTAAGGACGACCGTATTTATGCAGAAATATTTATATTTGACACTGGCCCAATTCAGTATTATAAAGTAGAGGGCATGTATCTTCAGGAGTTTTAAGCCTGTCAGTTCTTTTTTCTTCTCCCTATTTCCAGCCCTTCCCTGTGGTGCCTTTCATTTCTCTTTCCTTACTCTCTTTGTCAGTGTCTACTCTCAGGAGAAGATCTGAGGGGAAAAAAAAAGTTTCATTCATCTTTTAAACTATGTAAGGAATTAACTCTTTCTGGAGGATGAACATTTCAAAAAGGACACAAGCCTTAACTGTTAGTAAAAATTTGACCACTGTCAATATGCCAGGGAGATTTGGCCTGGAAGGTAATAAGTAACATCATGAGAATCTGGAGCAGAGCTTAAAACCAAGGGGCATCCCTCTTGAAGGGAAGAGAAAGATTTTTATCATTCAGTTCACTTCTGGTCTCTTCCTACCACAGGGATGGTGCTGGTTGGTAATAAGAGCAAATGAGGCAAACACACAAAGCTAACTGAGAAAACATGGTTGTTTATTTAAAAAAAATTAAATTGGAGAGAGCAAGAAAGTGATAGAACATTGACATCATTTGGAATACTGAAATTGCACCATGCTTGTCCATCTCGTTTCTTTTTCCCAATCATCATAATCATCATCATTATAGATAAAATGCATACACTATTTGCTATATGTAAATCGCCAGATTAAGTACCTTTTGTTAATATTCTCAATGAAATTGAATAATAATCCAGGCAGAAAGGTTTCACTGTTCTTTGTGGATCAGAAAATAGAACTTTAGAGAGCATAGTTGTTAAAGATTGGATTTCCCAGGAAGTGCCCTTGGGTGGAGTTTAGTATGCCAGGTATTTAAGTTGTGTTCTTGGACCAAAACCTACAGAAGGGAAGGGAAAGAAGCAGAAGTAGGGAGAGAGAGAAGGTGAGCTTCAATGAAGGCTTTAAGACAGCCTTGGGAGTCTCCTGGGGCTCTGGTGCTATAATGTCATTTCAAATATGTCCTGTTGCACCAAAGGGTTCTTTATAGCGCACTTAATCAGTGTTTAGATGTAGGCCACCTAGCAGAGAGGGTGTGCGTTAGACAGGGTAGATCTCTTCACTTGAGGCAATCCTTAACAGTACTAACAATTAAAAAATAATAATAGTAAAATAAAGGCTACTGCCAGTGGCATTGTCCACTAGGGGACTCAAGTCCTTCAGCGAAGGGGTTCTGGGTGCATCATGGTGTCTACCACACAGTGACTAGTTAGTTCAGGATATCACAAGAGGAGCCAGAGCATTAATCTTAGGAGTCTTATTCCACACCTGGATCTCAATCATTAACATTCTGTTGCTTTTCAGCCTATTCAGAATTGTGTTCTCATACTTGCAGCCAAAAGAGTCCTATATGATATGACATTACTCTATTATTTTTTAACCTTTGTTACTGGTCCTTGTGTTATAAATTCCATAAATATACATATACATATATATGTGTGTGCGTGTGTGTGTGTGTGTGTGTAAGGAAATGTAATTGTGATAAGTCTTCTAAGGTAATAAGTTTACTCCCCAAATCCAAAACCAGTATCACATTTCAGAGATGGCTTTCCACTTCTCCCTCCTTTCAAAAGGAATCAAAATTGAAACAATTTCTCATAGAACCATCATCATATCCCTTATGACACTTTTCTCATCAAGCGATTGTACATTTATTTGTTAGACTGTTTGGAAACACTTGACAACAATTAAATGGGTGAATACATTAATGAATTTTTAAGAACTATGGTTTTTTCATATATTATTTCCCCTCACCTAGGAGAGTAAAAGTTTTGGGCCTTTTGATATAAGGGTCAAATGTGGCAATTTAAATTTTAGGTATTATTTCCCAAGTCTTTTTTTTTTTTTTTTAAGTTCACAGTCTTAACTCTGTTTAGCAGAAAGATAATGCATTAGTTGAAGACTAGTTGAGTACTTTTTTTATTTGAATAAATGAATTTGTTTATGAAACAAAAAAAGTATTCTATAACAAATAGCATTTGAAAGTAATAAAAAGACTATACTTGCTGCAAAGAAGATTGGTAAATAACGATATGTGGGTTAGATTGAAAACAAAAATTTTTTTCTGGGTACACAGACTTTGGATTCTTAGTTAACAATTTTCAATAAAATTGGTTGGCTGTTATGATATCTCAACTTTAAATCTAGAATCACTTGAGATGTATGGAATTCATGAAAAAGGTTTAAATATTTTTTAAGAGTAACTATAGAATCTTGTTAAAGCCATTATAACTTCATGGGGGTAAAGAATGTCTTCAAACTACTGATTTTTGAATATAGTTATATTAATCATTTGGACTCCTATATTAGGAAAATAATAGGGGAAAAAGTGATTACTGAAGCATAACTGGTGCTAGAAGTTTTAAAGAAGTAGGTGCTTTGCAAATTGGAACTATAGTTGGCAATCTGATTTCTGTATGAATAGATGGATGCAGAAAGCTTTTAAAGGTCAGTGCAGTAAGATAGATATAAAATTGGAAATGTTGAATTCCACTGAGGCAAAACCAAAAATTTAGAAAGACAAAACTGAGCTGAAACTGAAAAAGAAGGGGCTTAAAGCTAATGATGTAAGAGCAAAGACTTTTTTTTAAAGAAAAAATGGAAAAGTGACATTCTTGAAAACAAAAAGGGTGTATGAGCTTTGAATGTACTCATATAAACATTCTGCCTGTAAAAACATCATTTATTCAGAAAGATTAAATTTTTATAAATTCAAGGAACATATAGCACATAAGGTAATAAAAATAATAGCATTGTTTAAACATAAAATCTGTTAATGTAGTATGTGTTTAATTTGCCTGACCCATAATAGTGAACTTTTCACATTCTAATGCCTGGTCCTTTTGTTTACCAATGACATTTATTTTTCAACCAACTAGTGAGTTCAAAGTTATCTGGATTAAGCTTAAAATTTACTCAGAAAACTAAGCTAACTGGCTTGAAGACAGAGGAAGAAAATAAGGAAAAGGACTTTTCCATAGTACATTCCTAGCTACATGCTGCTACTTAGATTAGGAGAAAGAATTTCTTATTTCCTGTTCTTACCTGGCCTTATAATTTGTCTCACTGTGGCTAATGAAATTCCACAAATACCATTTTTCTTTCTTTAAGTGTTAGATACTTGCTGAGAGTTGCTCAACTATGTTTACTTTCTGTAACTTCATCTGATAAATAGAAGGAGTCACTGGTTTTAACAAGTCAGAGAAATAATTATTTTCAGGACAAAACCTTACATACTTGCTTAAATTGAGTGTTTCAGATATTAGGATAAATAGTATATATATGTTAAATAGTACACAGTACTTTATCAATTTCTGGTACTCATTATTTCATATGAAGGAAGAGCAGGATAGACTTACAGATAATTGACGACCTTTGTCAATTATTATTTCTTAATATAGCATGTAATACTGAATGAATTATATTTATTTATGCTTATTTAAAGAAGGAAGTGATTCCTATATTTTCATTCATTCTGTCCCAAAATATTTTGAGTCAGAGCAGCAACTGATCATGTTATTTTCTAGGCTGACTTATTTAGGAGTAATTTTACATCATCCATTCTTTGATAGCCAATCTTAATATAAAAATCAAATAAAAAATAACAAACAAGCAAGTAAACAAACAAACCCCTCAAAGTATATTCATAGTGTATGGTGTTCCAATGTTGTAATTTTTATTTTAGTCTTAGTAGACAGTTTATCTTATTTTTCTCATTTGATAGAGTAAATTGTTATTAATATTTTGAAAAAAATGGAACAATTTTCTGATACCATTTCTCACGTTTCAATGGAAGTTTTACCCATAGCACAAGAATAACGTCACCGTATATATCACCATCTTGGTCTCTTTGTGGCATCTGTTATTTCCTAATCTTTTTTTATTACCTAACACAGAATTATTCAGTCTTCTTTTCCTCTTCTCTTCTGTTATCTAGTTCATTCTCTTTGCTTAATCCACTTAATAGAGTTGTTGCCCAGAAATCTGCCCTAAGGCTAGTCTCTTCTGCAACAAAAAACTCTCCCTTGGCAATCTCAGAACAGTTTGTGATGTAAGCAATACTTCCCTATCCTTACATCTCCAAAGATTTTACCCAACCATACCTTCTCTCTGAAGTTCTATTAAACATTTGAAAGACTTCATTGGAAATATCCATTTTGAATCTTGCCAACAACTTACATTAATGCATCTGCACTGAATGAACTTTCTCTCAATCCCATTTTTTCAACCCTCTCAATTGATATTAGTAGACTCATATATATTTTTCCATATTGTATTTATTTTTACATGGGACTTGAAATCTATATAAATATGTATTGCTTTGATAGGTTTAAATGCAGCAGATAGTCTGGTCAGAAGATCAATGAGTAGATCTGAAGGTGAAACGAACAGAAGAAAGTTTGGGATTGGTATGCTCTTAGTTCAGGTGAATGTTTTGGAGACTTTACAGAAAGAAAGGAAACTTGAACATATAGTAGATATGTTTTTATCATCTACAATAAATTGCATAATGGATTTTATAATAAATTATTTTTGCATTTTTGAAAGAATAGTAAATATGTAAAAGGCTTTCAAATCCTTGTTAGATGTTAAACTGATTGGCATTCCTTTGAATTTTACACTAAACTCAGACTATACCACAGGGAGCTAAGCTTTATTGGGATTACATGCACTTGGCTCATATTTCTCTGATATTTTTTTCAAAACTTCCTTAAAGTTAGAATTTCCATCATTATATTTTCCCCAGGATATTTAGTCTTTAATATTTGTTGAGTAAAAAATAAATGAATGATTGCAGACTCACATAACCTCCTCACAGCCAAAGCCTATTATATTCTTCTCAATGCTTCCTCTTTTAATTTGAAATGTATTTCAGGGTCTGTATCTGTTTACTAACCTAAATTCCAAGTGTATTTAATTTTTTAACTTCTGTCCTCTTATAAACATCTTTCCATATACTTCATGTGACATTCTCATGAGTGAATTTGATTCACCTGTCTTCTCACAGTTTTTCTCTTTTTAAATATGTAAGCCCTTTTTATTCTTTAATTATGTGCCTTTATGATAAAAGACACAAGACACTCTGAATCAGCTCACCTATTTTAGAACCCTAGACTAGGACCTAGGATGCTTTGCCTGCCTCTTCCTCCCTCTTAAGCTCTGGGGATTTTTCTTAGTGGATGACTTCAATCTTGATAGAGGTGAAAATATTTAAAACATGGGTACATTTCCAAGAGTTTTAAAGCTAGACTAAAGATTACTGGATTGAAGTTGTGACTCACTTAACTTCAAAGCAACACTGAAAATAGTCTCATTAGATATCTGGAGTACAGAAATAGACTAAAATCATGATTAAGAATACGTGGCAATAGCTTTCCTCTCTAAGAACAAGAAACGTGGGAAAGAACATCAGCTGGTTTCCATTTGATAAACTTGGCTTTTGCACAAGTTCTAATTATAATAGCAAGCAGAACATCCAATTCAACTTGTTCTCATTCTTCGACACAATGGCTTTCAAAAAAAATTTTTTGACTTATGTACTCAATATTCATTTGTAGTACATGAGTTGAACATGCACATACGCAAAGTAAAACAAAAGTGTCATGAATCCATGTGTACAATAAATTCACTTTATTATGCATTCTATGTTGAGCATACTAGAATTATCAGTAGTAAATCAGTAGAATTTACTAGTTAATTTATTTCACAGGCTTGAAAGGTTATGAACAACACTGAAAAACTCTGCCATAGCAAAGAACATTTAATTAACCAGTTTTAGCAGAACATGGGATAAAGGACAATGCAAAGGGAAGCTAGGATAGGCAAGAGTGTATCAACACTATGTCTCTCCTTGAGATACTACGTATCTATGTGAAATTATTCTGTACTTTCCAGTTTTTACAAAGAATTTTAAAATAACCAAATTTTAAGATGGAAAATCCTTATCTTTACTGCAAAAATCATCATCCCCAGTAGGACATTTATACATTTGGAAAATATTTCACACTTTGCAGTGTGAAAGATTGGCAAACTATATTTTGCTTCACATTTCCTAGTAGTATCTGATTTCATGAAGTACTTCTACAGATATAAAAAAAGACAAAATTGCATAGGATAAAACCTAGTTGTTAACCTTTTAAAGTCTTTAAAATGTATACTTTAAAAACATGTTCTTATATTAGACTGGAAAGTGTGATGTCTGGTATTCAAAAATTCAAAAATTCACTGTAGAATTCTAAATTTACATTAATAAAGATCTAATTTTCAGGAGAAGATGGATTTACTCAACCACTTTTTTAAAAAGGCATTATAATTCATCATGTAATTTTACATTCTGCCTCCAACATTCAGTAGTAAAGAAGGTGGAGGTTATCAGATTCACAACTTGATTAATGTCTTTAAGATGTATAAAATGTATTATAGATTTTTTTTCTGATAGCTATATTCTAGAATTTAGATCAAGTTACTTAATTTCCACTTACGATTGATGGAAGGAGGTTATCACCACATGTTTTGTTTTGAGTTCATTACATTCTAATGTTTCTAAGTGGCCACATCATCAAAATGACTGTATCATAGTGGCTGTACCAAAATAAACTGATGCTTACTCAATATCTGAGAATGCCTAAAAGTGAGAATCATCCTGATACTTGAAGTAATCGTAAACCCATTCCTTATTTCATAGAATCTACTGGTCACTGAAATATGCTTTGGAGAATAACATCCATCCATCCATCCATCCATCCATCCATCCATCCATCCAGTAAGTATCCATTGAATATATTCTATGTTTCAGTTGTTATATGCTCTATATTTAACATTTAAGATCCCTGTCTTCTGTTTTTGTTTTTGTTTGTTTTTACTCCCTTTGACTATGGATCATGTTCATTTTATATGGTAAATAATTTTCTTGTCATTGATTTTCACTAGTTTTCAATGCCTATATACATTTGTTCAGGTGTTTCTTTTAATTTTAGTCAATGCCTAGAATGTGCTTTCAGATAAAGTAGACTGGCTGTCTCAACTTTCCCAGAATTATAAGTTGAGTCTGTTACTGGGAAAATCCTAAATTCAATGGTGAGCCCTGGGGCACTTGATGTGGCATAAATTAGACTGGCTCAGTTGGACTAGAGGATGTTGGCAAGTATGCTTACTGACATGCTATCAAATTGATGCTGTCTACCTGGAGCTCAGCTTCAGCTGGTTTGGAGGCTTCAGTTGTTTGTAGGTTTCAGTTTGTCTCTGTGTGAGCCTCTACTTAGGGCTGCATGGACTTATTCTATCATTAAAGCTGGGGTTCCAGTAGTTGGTGTGTTATGAGAGGCACGCAGAATCTGTAATGCTTCTTATAACCTAGTATTAGCAATCCTAGAATATAACCTCTGATGAATTCTGTCAATAAAGCAAGTCATCAAGTGGGGAGAAATTAGACCTACTGATGGGAAGAAAAGCAAAAAAAAAAAAAAAAATTTTTCCCATCTCAATTTAACACATGTAATAAATACATTCAACATCCCATTCTTAGCTTGTCTTAGATATGGTAGATATGTTCTTTCTTCTTTCTCCTTTTCATATTTCCTTCCTTCCTTCCTTCCCTCCTTCCTCCCTCCCTCCCTCTTCTTTCTTTCTTTCTTTCTTTCTTTCTTTCTTTCTTTCTTTCTTTCTTTCTTTCTTCTTTCTTTCTTTCTTTTTCTCTTTTGTTCGTTCTTTCTTTTGTTCTTTCTTTTTCTACCTCTGCTACATGTTTAGAGATCTTGTATCAACTTATGTGTCTCCTGAACCCTCTTTTTGTTTCTTCTCCAGATTTAGTCTAAATTAACTAAAGTCTAGTTTCCAGAATCATGTCTTTCCCCTTCCCTACATTTCATTAAAAAAATTTTGTTTGTTCACTCTGGAGAAGGATGAAAGCTGTTTTTCCAACTTGCCCCCAAAGCCAAAGTCATTTGGCATAGCCCAAACATTGTTTTCTGCATTTGGAACATCTTTCAGTCTTGTTGTCTTTGTGGGTTATATCCTTTTAACTATTTTTCTATAATTGTGTATTGAATGAAAATGGCTTTAAATTGAAGATCCCAAGCTAAAATTATAGATGAGATTCCTTTCAAACATGGGAGAAGCCATGTTAGTATTCAATAATCTTCATGAAAATACAAAACTGTTGGGAGAAAATGGGGGCAAAGAGAAGTGTATTCAGGCAAGAATCAGTAATCAACTGTACTTCCTCATTCAGATTTTCATTTTCCTGAACACTTTTCTATCAAATCATACAAGATTTTTTTTTCTTTATATTTTAAGAAGGGAAGATGTTTACTTATAAATTTCTTATAATTATTTTCTGTTGTCTGAAGCCATAGTCACCTGCTGGTTTTTTGATGTTTCCTTCTAAAGTTTGATGATAAATTTGAATGCATTAAATCCTGGCTACCTAGTCTGTTTCTGTCAGTGTGGGAAGGACACTTTCAAATTTATGTTTACATCAATATTTTGACTCAAAAATGTATAGTTATTCTTTATTAATAAGTTCTTTACAAATCGATGCTGATGCATGTGTCACACAAGATACCCAAGGCATCCTGAGACATGGGTGAGGTTTTCACAATACATAGGGATTGACAGTGATACTTCCATCCTTTTGTTTGCTTTTAGTATGTTTCTATGTATTATGGTTTTCCTGTGTCCAATTAAGTAGCATTTAAAGTTACATTGTGTATTTTTAATGAAATTATCATCATGATGTGTTGATATTGTCTAAAATAATTCCTCTGGAGAAGTANTTTTTTTTTTAAAGATTTTATTTATTCGACAGAGATAGAGACAGCCAGTGAGAGAGGGAACACAAGCAGGGGGAGTGGGAGAGGAAGAAGCAGGCTCACAGCAGAGGAGCCTGACATGGGGCTCGATCCCATAACGCCGGGATCACGCCCTGAGCCGAAGGCAGACGCTTAACCGCTGTGCCACCCAGGCGCCCCAACAATTTTTATTTTTGAAAGGAGAGTTTGTTAAAACAAATTCAACTTTCTATGGCCAGAGGTTGTGTTTTCATCCTCCTTGAATTGACAATGTCTCGAAGAATTACACATCCTTCAAAAGGGCAGCAGTCTCTTCTGGGTCCTTGGCTTGATGAAAGTCTATTCAGGGATTCTGCCTTTTTCCTCCAGTGTCCTCACTCTGTGATGAAGAGAAGGAAGAGCTATGAACACTTTTCTATATATTTTTTCCATTTTATTACATTATTTCATCTGCTGTTTTCCAGTCAACAGATAAACATCTTCTGAATTGGTTAAATGTTATTTTACTGTATAATGATAATATCAGTTTTGATAACACCTTTAAGGACGACCGTATTTATGCAGAAATATTTATATTTGACACTGGCCCAATTCAGTATTATAAAGTAGAGGGCATGTATCTTCAGGAGTTTTAAGCCTGTCAGTTCTTTTTTCTTCTCCCTATTTCCAGCCCTTCCCTGTGGTGCCTTTCATTTCTCTTTCCTTACTCTCTTTGTCAGTGTCTACTCTCAGGAGAAGATCTGAGGGGAAAAAAAAAGTTTCATTCATCTTTTAAACTATGTAAGGAATTAACTCTTTCTGGAGGATGAACATTTCAAAAAGGACACAAGCCTTAACTGTTAGTAAAAATTTGACCACTGTCAATATGCCAGGGAGATTTGGCCTGGAAGGTAATAAGTAACATCATGAGAATCTGGAGCAGAGCTTAAAACCAAGGGGCATCCCTCTTGAAGGGAAGAGAAAGATTTTTATCATTCAGTTCACTTCTGGTCTCTTCCTACCACAGGGATGGTGCTGGTTGGTAATAAGAGCAAATGAGGCAAACACACAAAGCTAACTGAGAAAACATGGTTGTTTATTTAAAAAAAATTAAATTGGAGAGAGCAAGAAAGTGATAGAACATTGACATCATTTGGAATACTGAAATTGCACCATGCTTGTCCATCTCGTTTCTTTTTCCCAATCATCATAATCATCATCATTATAGATAAAATGCATACACTATTTGCTATATGTAAATCGCCAGATTAAGTACCTTTTGTTAATATTCTCAATGAAATTGAATAATAATCCAGGCAGAAAGGTTTCACTATTCTCTCTTTGTGGATCAGAAAATAGAACTTTAGAGAGCATAGTTGTTAAAGATTGGATTTCCCAGGAAGTGCCCTTGGGTGGAGTTTAGTATGCCAGGTATTTAAGTTGTGTTCTTGGACCAAAACCTACAGAAGGGAAGGGAAAGAAGCAGAAGTAGGGAGAGAGAGAAGGTGAGCTTCAATGAAGGCTTTAAGACAGCCTTGGGAGTCTCCTGGGGCTCTGGTGCTATAATGTCATTTCAAATATGTCCTGTTGCACCAAAGGGTTCTTTATAGCGCACTTAATCAGTGTTTAGATGTAGGCCACCTAGCAGAGAGGGTGTGCGTTAGACAGGGTAGATCTCTTCACTTGAGGCAATCCTTAACAGTACTAACAATTAAAAAATAATAATAGTAAAATAAAGGCTACTGCCAGTGGCATTGTCCACTAGGGGACTCAAGTCCTTCAGCGAAGGGGTTCTGGGTGCATCATGGTGTCTACCACACAGTGACTAGTTAGTTCAGGATATCACAAGAGGAGCCAGAGCATTAATCTTAGGAGTCTTATTCCACACCTGGATCTCAATCATTAACATTCTGTTGCTTTTCAGCCTATTCAGAATTGTGTTCTCATACTTGCAGCCAAAAGAGTCCTATATGATATGACATTACTCTATTATTTTTTAACCTTTGTTACTGGTCCTTGTGTTATAAATTCCATAAATATACATATACATATATATGTGTGTGCGTGTGTGTGTGTGTGTGTGTAAGGAAATGTAATTGTGATAAGTCTTCTAAGGTAATAAGTTTACTCCCCAAATCCAAAACCAGTATCACATTTCAGAGATGGCTTTCCACTTCTCCCTCCTTTCAAAAGGAATCAAAATTGAAACAATTTCTCATAGAACCATCATCATATCCCTTATGACACTTTTCTCATCAAGCGATTGTACATTTATTTGTTAGACTGTTTGGAAACACTTGACAACAATTAAATGGGTGAATACATTAATGAATTTTTAAGAACTATGGTTTTTTCATATATTATTTCCCCTCACCTAGGAGAGTAAAAGTTTTGGGCCTTTTGATATAAGGGTCAAATGTGGCAATTTAAATTTTAGGTATTATTTCCCAAGTCTTTTTTTTTTTTTTTTAAGTTCACAGTCTTAACTCTGTTTAGCAGAAAGATAATGCATTAGTTGAAGACTAGTTGAGTACTTTTTTTATTTGAATAAATGAATTTGTTTATGAAACAAAAAAAGTATTCTATAACAAATAGCATTTGAAAGTAATAAAAAGACTATACTTGCTGCAAAGAAGATTGGTAAATAACGATATGTGGGTTAGATTGAAAACAAAAATTTTTTTCTGGGTACACAGACTTTGGATTCTTAGTTAACAATTTTCAATAAAATTGGTTGGCTGTTATGATATCTCAAGTTTAAATCTAGAATCACTTGAGATGTATGGAATTCATGAAAAAGGTTTAAATATTTTTTAAGAGTAACTATAGAATCTTGTTAAAGCCATTATAACTTCATGGGGGTAAAGAATGTCTTCAAACTACTGATTTTTGAATATAGTTATATTAATCATTTGGACTCCTATATTAGGAAAATAATAGGGGAAAAAGTGATTACTGAAGCATAACTGGTGCTAGAAGTTTTAAAGAAGTAGGTGCTTTGCAAATTGGAACTATAGTTGGCAATCTGATTTCTGTATGAATAGATGGATGCAGAAAGCTTTTAAAGGTCAGTGCAGTAAGATAGATATAAAATTGGAAATGTTGAATTCCACTGAGGCAAAACCAAAAATTTAGAAAGACAAAACTGAGCTGAAACTGAAAAAGAAGGGGCTTAAAGCTAATGATGTAAGAGCAAAGACTTTTTTTTAAAGAAAAAATGGAAAAGTGACATTCTTGAAAACAAAAAGGGTGTATGAGCTTTGAATGTACTCATATAAACATTCTGCCTGTAAAAACATCATTTATTCAGAAAGATTAAATTTTTATAAATTCAAGGAACATATAGCACATAAGGTAATAAAAATAATAGCATTGTTTAAACATAAAATCTGTTAATGTAGTATGTGTTTAATTTGCCTGACCCATAATAGTGAACTTTTCACATTCTAATGCCTGGTCCTTTTGTTTACCAATGACATTTATTTTTCAACCAACTAGTGAGTTCAAAGTTATCTGGATTAAGCTTAAAATTTACTCAGAAAACTAAGCTAACTGGCTTGAAGACAGAGGAAGAAAATAAGGAAAAGGACTTTTCCATAGTACGTTCCTAGCTACATGCTGCTACTTAGATTAGGAGAAAGAATTTCTTATTTCCTGTTCTTACCTGGCCTTATAATTTGTCTCACTGTGGCTAATGAAATTCCACAAATACCATTTTTCTTTCTTTAAGTGTTAGATACTTGCTGAGAGTTGCTCAACTATGTTTACTTTCTGTAACTTCATCTGATAAATAGAAGGAGTCACTGGTTTTAACAAGTCAGAGAAATAATTATTTTCAGGACAAAACCTTACATACTTGCTTAAATTGAGTGTTTCAGATATTAGGATAAATAGTATATATATGTTAAATAGTACACAGTACTTTATCAATTTCTGGTACTCATTATTTCATATGAAGGAAGAGCAGGATAGACTTACAGATAATTGACGACCTTTGTCAATTATTATTTCTTAATATAGCATGTAATACTGAATGAATTATATTTATTTATGCTTATTTAAAGAAGGAAGTGATTCCTATATTTTCATTCATTCTGTCCCAAAATATTTTGAGTCAGAGCAGCAACTGATCATGTTATTTTCTAGGCTGACTTATTTAGGAGTAATTTTACATCATCCATTCTTTGATAGCCAATCTTAATATAAAAATCAAATAAAAAATAACAAACAAGCAAGTAAACAAACAAACCCCTCAAAGTATATTCATAGTGTATGGTGTTCCAATGTTGTAATTTTTATTTTAGTCTTAGTAGACAGTTTATCTTATTTTTCTCATTTGATAGAGTAAATTGTTATTAATATTTTGAAAAAAATGGAACAATTTTCTGATACCATTTCTCACGTTTCAATGGAAGTTTTACCCATAGCACAAGAATAACCTCACCGTATATATCACCTTCTTGATCTCTTTGTGGCATCTGTTATTTCCTAATCTTTTTTACTACCTAACAAAGAATTATTCAGTCTTCTTTTCCTCTTCTCTTCTGTTATCTAGTTCATTCTCTTTGCTTAATCCACTTAATAGAGTTGTTGCCCAGAAATCTGCCCTAAGGCTAGTCTCTTCTGCAACAAAAAACTCTCCCTTGGCAATCTCAGAACAGTTTGTGATGTAAGCAATACTTCCCTATCCTTACATCTCCAAAGATTTTACCCAACCATACCTTCTCTCTGAAGTTCTATCAAACATTTGAAGGACTTCATTGGAAATATCCATTTTGAATCTTGCCAACAACTTACATTAATGCATCTGCACTGAATGAACTTTCTCTCAATCCCATTTTTTCAACCCTCTCAATTGATATTAGTAGACTCATATATATTTTTCCATATTGTATTTATTTTTACATGGGACTTGAAATCTATATAAATATGTATTGCTTTGATAGGTTTAAATGCAGCAGATAGTCTGGTCAGAAGATCAATGAGTAGATCTGAAGGTGAAACGAACAGAAGAAAGTTTGGGATTGGTATGCTCTTAGTTCAGGTGAATGTTTTGGAGACTTTACAGAAAGAAAGGAAACTTGAACATATAGTAGATATGTTTTTATCATCTACAATAAATTGCATAATGGATTTTATAATAAATTATTTTTGCATTTTTGAAAGAATAGTAAATATGTAAAAGGCTTTCAAATCCTTGTTAGATGTTAAACTGATTGGCATTCCTTTGAATTTTACACTAAACTCAGACTAGACCACAGGGAGCTAAGCTTTATTGGGATTACATGCACTTGGCTCATATTTCTCTGATATTTTTTTCAAAACTTCCTTAAAGTTAGAATTTCCATCATTATATTTTCCCCAGGATATTTAGTCTTTAATATTTGTTGAGTAAAAAATAAATGAATGATTGCAGACTCACATAACCTCCTCACAGCCAAAGCCTATTATATTCTTCTCAAAGCTTCCTCTTTTAATTTGAAATGTATTTCAGGGTCTGTATCTGTTTACTAACCTAAATTCCAAGTGTATTTAATTTTTTAACTTCTGTCCTCTTATAAACATCTTTCCATATACTTCATGTGACATTCTCATGAGTGACTGTGATTCACCTGTCTTTTCACAGTTTTTCTCNGTCTTCTCACAGTTTTTCTCTTTTTAAATATGTAAGCCCTTTTTATTCTTTAATTATGTGCCTTTATGATAAAAGACACAAGACACTCTGAATCAGCTCACCTATTTTAGAACCCTAGACTAGGACCTAGGATGCTTTGCCTGCCTCTTCCTCCCTCTTAAGCTCTGGGGATTTTTCTTAGTGGATGACTTCAATCTTGATAGAGGTGAAAATATTTAAAACATGGGTACATTTCCAAGAGTTTTAAAGCTAGACTAAAGATTACTGGATTGAAGTTGTGACTCACTTAACTTCAAAGCAACACTGAAAATAGTCTCATTAGATATCTGGAGTACAGAAATAGACTAAAATCATGATTAAGAATACGTGGCAATAGCTTTCCTCTCTAAGAACAAGGAACTTGGGAAAGAACATCAGCTGGTTTCCATTTGATAAACTTGGCTTTTGCACAAGTTCTAATTATAATAGCAAGCAGAACATCCAATTCAACTTGTTCTCATTCTTCGACACAATGGCTTTCAAAAAAAATTTTTTGACTTATGTACTCAATATTCATTTGTAGTACATGAGTTGAACATGCACATACGCAAAGTAAAACAAAAGTGTCATGAATCCATGTGTACAATAAATTCACTTTATTATGCATTCTATGTTGAGCATACTAGAATTATCAGTAGTAAATCAGTAGAATTTACTAGTTAATTTATTTCACAGGCTTGAAAGGTTATGAACAACACTGAAAAACTCTGCCATAGCAAAGAACATTTAATTAACTAGTTTTAGCAGAACATGGGATAAAGGACAATGCAAAGGGAAGCTAGGATAGGCAAGAGTGTATCAACACTATGTCTCTCCTTGAGATACTACATATCTATGTGAAATTATTCTGTACTTTCCAGTTTTTACAAAGAATTTTAAAATAACCAAATTTTAAGATGGAAAATCCTTATCTTTACTGCAAAAATCATCATCCCCAGTAGGACATTTATACATTTGGAAAATATTTCACACTTTGCAGTGTGAAAGATTGGCAAACTATATTTTGCTTCACATTTCCTAGTAGTATCTGATTTCATGAAGTACTTCTACAGATATAAAAAAAGACAAAATTGCATAGGATAAAACCTAGTTGTTAACCTTTTAAAGTCTTTAAAATGTATACTTTAAAAACATGTTCTTATATTAGACTGGAAAGTGTGATGTCTGGTATTCAAAAATTCAAAAATTCACTGTAGAATTCTAAATTTACATTAATAAAGATCTAATTTTCAGGAGAAGATGGATTTACTCAACCACTTTTTTAAAAAGGCATTATAATTCATCATGTAATTTTACATTCTGCCTCCAACATTCAGTAGTAAAGAAGGTGGAGGTTATCAGATTCACAACTTGATTAATGTCTTTAAGATGTATAAAATGTATTATAGATTTTTTTTCTGATAGCTATATTCTAGAATTTAGATCAAGTTACTTAATTTCCACTTACGATTGATGGAAGGAGGTTATCACCACATGTTTTGTTTTGAGTTCATTACATTCTAATGTTTCTAAGTGGCCACATCATCAAAATGACTGTATCATAGTGGCTGTACCAAAATAAACTGATGTTTACTCAATATCTGAGAATGCCTAAAAGTGAGAATCATCCTGATACTTGAAGTAATCGTAAACCTATTCCTTATTTCATAGAATCTACTGGTCACTGAAGTATGCTTTGGAGAATAACATCCATCCATCCATCCAGTAAGTATCCATTGAATATATTCTATGTTTCAGTTGTTATATGCTGTATATTTAACATTTAAGATCCCTGTCTTCTGTTTTTGTTTTTGTTTGTTTTTACTCCCTTTGACTAGGGATCACGTTCATTTTATATGGTAAATAATTTTCTTGTCATTGATTTTCACTAGTTTTCAATGCCTATATACATTTGTTCAGGTGTTTCTTTTAATTTTAGTCAATGCCTAGAATGTGCTTTCAGATAAAGTAGACTGGCTGTCTCAACTTTCCCAGAATTATAAGTTGAGTCTGTTACTGGGAAAATCCTAAATTCAATGGTGAGCCCTGGGGCACTTGATGTGGCATAAATTAGACTGGCTCAGTTGGACTAGAGGATGTTGGCAAGTATGCTTACTGACATGCTATCAAATTGATGCTGTCTACCTGGAGCTCAGCTTCAGCTGGTTTGGAGGCTTCAGTTGTTTGTAGGTTTCAGTTTGTCTCTGTGCGAGCCTCTACTTAGGGCTGCATGGACTTATTCTATCATTAAAGCTGGGGTTCCAGTAGTTGGTGTGTTATGAGAGGCACGCAGAATCTGTAATGCTTCTTATAACCTAGTATTAGCAATCCTAGAATATAACCTCTGATGAATTCTGTCAATAAAGCAAGTCATCAAGTGGGGAGAAATTAGACCTACTGATGGGAAGAAAAGCAAAAAAAAAAAAAAAAAT
>NC_048218.1:33435129-33481238 GCF_002007445.2 Ailuropoda melanoleuca
AAAAAAAAAAAAAAAAATGTTTCCCATCTCAATTTAACACATGTAATAAATACATTCAACATCCCATTCTTAGCTTGTCTTAGATATGGTAGATATGTTCTTTCTTCTTTCTCCTTTTCATATTTCCTTCCTTCCTTCCTTCCCTCCTTCCTCCCTCCCTCCCTCTTCTTTGTTTTTCTTTCTTCTTTCTTTCTTTCCTTCTTTCTTTCTTTCTTTCTTTCTTTCTTTCTTTCTTTCTCTCTTTTGTTCNCTTTCTTTCTTTCTCTTTCTTCTTTCTTTCTTTCCTTCTTTCTTTCTTTCTTTCTTTCTTTCTTTCTTTCTTTCTCTCTTTTGTTCGTTCTTTCTTTTTCTACCTCTGCTACATGTTTAGAGATCTTGTATCAACTTATGTGTCTCCTGAACCCTCTTTTTGTTTCTTCTCCAGATTTAGTCTAAATTAACTAAAGTCTAGTTTCCAGAATCATGTCTTTCCCCTTCCCTACATTTCATTAAAAAAATTTTGTTTGTTCACTCTGGAGAAGGATGAAAGCTGTTTTTCCAACTTGCCCCCAAAGCCAAAGTCATTTGGCATAGCCCAAACATTGTTTTCTGCATTTGGATAATCTTTCAGTCTTGTTGTCTTTGTGGGTTATATCCTTTTAACTATTTTTCTATAATTGTGTATTGAATGAAAATGGCTTTAAATTGAAGATCCCAAGCTAAAATTATAGATGAGATTCCTTTCAAACATGGGAGAAGCCATGTTAGTATTCAATAATCTTCATGAAAATACAAAACTGTTGGGAGAAAATGGGGGCAAAGAGAAGTGTATTCAGGCAAGAATCAGTAATCAACTGTACTTCCTCATTCAGATTTTCATTTTCCTGAACACTTTTCTATCAAATCATACAAGATTTTTTTTTCTTTATATTTTAAGAAGGGAAGCTGTTTACTTATAAATTTCTTATAATTATTTTCTGTTGTCTGAAGCCATAGTCACCTGCTGGTTTTTTGATGTTTCCTTCTAAAGTTTGATGATAAATTTGAATGCATTAAATCCTGGCTACCTAGTCTGTTTCTGTCAGTGTGGGAAGGACACTTTCAAATTTATGTTTACATCAATATTTTGACTCAAAAATGTATAGTTATTCTTTATTAATAAGTTCTTTACAAATCGATGCTGATGCATGTGTCACACAAGATACCCAAGGCATCCTGAGACATGGGTGAGGTTTTCACAATACATAGGGATTGACAGTGATACTTCCATCCTTTTGTTTGCTTTTAGTATGTTTCTATGTATTATGGTTTTCCTGTGTCCAATTAAGTAGCATTTAAAGTTACATTGTGTATTTTTAATGAAATTATCATCATGATGTGTTGATATTGTCTAAAATAATTCCTCTGGAGAAGTAACAGGTTGAATCAGCTGAGTTGAACAAGACACTAGCAGAACTAACATCTACCTTAGATTATGATTTCAGCCAGTATATTAATATACATTCTAAAAAGACAATGTGATCTGATAAAAAATTATCTCCAAAATTGCAGTTTTCAAGAGGGTTTGTTGAATATTTTTTACAAGCACAAAAGTCTCTTTAAGAGTAAATAGAATTTTAGTTGATGGTAACATCATGTATAGCTACCTATTTTAAAATATTACTTAGCTTCTCTCTATGTAAGAATTTTATTTTCTAAATTTGTGTATATTATAATGTACATGATACAATTTATAATGATAGTTTAATTTTATATGAATAATTATATATAGTGTATGTGTAAACATTTTGTACTAAAATTTTTGGAAATCAAAAATTTTGACAAATGGCTTCTAATTCTTTGAAATGTTTTTTACAACCCTTAGTGATCTGGTTCTATTATACCAATATAATCACAGGGCAAACTGTTGGCTCCAGACAAACAAAATAAATTTTTTCTCTATTTTTCATGTTTTCTTTCTAGCTGAGTTTTTCAATCTTCTATATATTATTTGTATCATAAGACCTCAGTGATCAGTAAATTCATCTTTATAATTATCCTTAATTACTTCATTACACTTTAGTCTATTCTTACTTCCTATTGCAAGGAGTATATACAGAGTCCTATGTCTTGCATTGTTGTTTCTTAATCTTCCCAACTAGGTTGTAAACTCCTTGAGGTTAGAAAGTAACTAAAAAAAAAAAAAAAAAGTAAAAAAAGTGGTCTGAAAAGTAACAGAACAGGAAACAAGCTAAAATAAGAGAAGAGGTGCTCAAAATTCAAGAAGGAATATAAAACTGCTCTTATAATTTGATAACACATTTCAAATTTAGGGTACATGTGACAACATGTGACAATCATGTGACAACAACTTGATAATTAGCTTCATTGGACCATTTGTAAATTTAAATTCAATTTCAGAGGCAATAAAAGAAAACATTCTCTTATTCAGACTATATACAACAAAAATGAATTTCTGTACTTAACTATATTAAGATATCCTGGATAATTTAACTTGATGTCAGCTGTCTAAATAAATAAGAAAAATCTCTTATAGTATAGACTTTTCTTTCCTCAAAACAGATTCATCGAAAGTCAAGTTCACTGTAACTTTATATGATGCAAATAACTTCAGACTTTCACACTTTTTTTGCAGCATTTTGGTGATTATGATTATTAGAATTTGTAAGAACAGAAGTGACTTTCCTTGTGTATTAGAGTGTTTCATTTTAATTCATTAATCTTGTAGTCATCATCCCTTTGGTTCATGGTTTCCTCTTTTAGAGAATATTCATACTAAAAACTTGAAATACAGATGTTCTTCAAAGCCCTAAATTTTCAGATAAATGATAGTGTTATTATTTGATCATTATTGAATGCATACTGACTATTTACTGAACTAAATACTTTTCATAGATTATCTCCTCGTCTTTGTCTCTTCCATTCATCATCATGAAACAGTGCCTGCAACAGACAATCTTGTACACAAGTAATTTATTTTGGAGGTTATCGGTGGGGGTAAAAAGTAAGGGAGAAGGGAAAATAAAACAGAAAAGAAGAAAATTCTGTAAAGGTGGGTACTGAGGTGTTTATTACAATGGATAGTTGGTGTTCAATCTCATTAGGGACCTTTTGAGGAATTCTGTAGAATGCACCTCAGAGTCATCCATCCAAAGGATGAGAAATTGAAGCAGGTACTGACTGAGAGCTTCCTTGCACCTCGAAACTGTGCCTTGTGCTTAGTGTAAGAGACCTCGTCTCACTTTGGAGATACACATAAGGTCAAATAGAAAATTCTTATAGCCATCAAGGTGGGATGGCAGTTGTATGTAGGGAGCTGCCCTTCATTGCTGTGCTGACATCATGTGGGTCAAGAGGGTACTATTATAACCAGTAATTTAGAGGTGAAAAAACTTTTCCAGAGTCAACAGAAGTGAATTATGCAGGGTGATAGAGGTAGTAACTGGTGGAATCCAGGATTCAAAATCTGTCCCATTCAACTTCAAAATCAGAGCTCTTTAGCAATATAGACTAACATATGCAGGTTCTTGCTTGAAAAGATGTTAAATAAACTGTAGCTATAACTGTTCTCTAAAGGTCACTTTAAAGGTGACAAGAGTTTCTTTAGTATAGTGGTTAAGGGCACACACTCCAGAAGCAGATTGACTGGCTTTAAGTTCTGGTTCACCGACTTCCTAGCTGAGCTTCTAATGATAATTACTTGTATATACCCTACTTTCTTCATCTTCAAAACAAACTTTACAATAATTCCTAGCTTACAGATTAGTTGTGATAATTAATTAAGCCTCTTTAGGTAAAACAGTTTAATCTGAGGCACAGGAAGTATTATAAAATTTTTAATACAATTCTAGTTATTTTCAAAATGCAATGCTACTTCCATCTGAGAAGAAACCAGTTTTCTAGAAAACTTCAGGTTAGATTGTGAATTTCTGAGTACAGGGATTTGTATCTTGTTAATCCTATCTTTTTCACTGTCCAGCAGTCATTTTATGTAAATTGTGACATCACACAAACAGAAATAAACAAAGAACATCTGTTGTTTCCTGTGTTGTTAATATTAGCCATTCTGACAGGTATGTGGTAATATCTCATTGTAGTTTAGATTTGTATTTCCCTTATGATGAGTGATGTTGAACATCTTTTCATGTGTCTGTTAGCTGTATGTATGTCTTCTTTGGAAAAATGTCTATTCATGTCTTCTGCCTATTTTTTTACTGGATTATTTGTTTTTTGGGTGTTGACTTTTATAAGTCTGTTCTATATTTTGGATACAAACCCTTTATCAGATAGGTCATTTGCACTACTAGGTATTTACCTGAAGGATATAAAAATACTAACTTGAAGGGATATGTGCACCCCAATGTTTATAGCAGCATTATCAACAATAGCCAAATTATGTAAAGAGTCCAAATATCCATCAACTAATGAATGGATAAAGAAGAGGCAGCATATGTAATATGAAAGATATATATATATAATGGGAGGTTAGCCACCAAAAAGAATGAAATCTTGCCATTTGCAATGATGTGGATGGAGCTGGAGAGTATTATGCTAAGCGAAATAAGTCAGTTAGGGAAAGACAAATATACGATTTCACACATATGTGGAATTTAAGAAACAAAGCAGATGAACATGGGGGGGGAAGAGAGAGAGGCAAACCATAAAATAGACTCTTAACTATAGAGAACAAACTGAGGGTTGCTGGAGGAGAGGTGGCTGGGGGGGATGGGTTAAATGTAGGATGGGTTTAAGGAGGGCACTTGTGATGAGCACTGGGTATTGTATGTAAGTGATGAATCACTAAATTCTACACCTGGAACTAAAAAGAAAAAGAAAAAATTAAAAAGTACTAAAAAACAGTCTTTATCAAAGAATATTTCCTATAGTGTGTTCTTAATAATTGTTGTCCGGTGAAATCCAAACTGAGATAGATAGCTATAATTTATGGAAGGGTTTAGTTGATTCATAACTTTATGATGACAGCACAAATTTAAAAAAAAACACCCAAAATACCACACTATATTATAAAACAATCCTCATATAATATACAATGTAACTTTACTTTCTGTCAATTTAAGCACAAGTACAACAAATTACAAAATCAATGCAGTGGGGTGCTAATGAAATTTCTCATATTCTTCTCAATAGTATTATTTCCTAATTTGTTCTTTGAAAATCCTTAAGCCAGTGTAGCAGGAACGGTAATATTTTTGTGCAATACGTAATGAATTCTTTTCCTGGACTTCTCCAAATTTTGTTAATCTGTTTTTATGAGTTTTACATAGGGGTCACAAGTTGCTATCCCAGGATCCTTAATATTATATGACAGAACATCATTGCTAAAGAAGTTTTCCCTTTTACATTGTACACTTCAAACTGCTAAAGTCTTGCTCTGCTTTTCTATACTAGGAAGGGTTATTTTGAAGCTTAGCAGTGTCTATCTCTTTTGATCTGAGTATTGTGTGCTGAAGCAGTGTGCTCTGTCATATTCTGGTCTGTACATCAGGTCACAGGACAGTGAGGGATGTGGGATGTTATTGGTCCTTTTCTTTCTTTCTGTTTTGGTGGAAAGGGAATTTCCTGATGGGAGTCTGAGTGAAAATGATTGCCCACTGGCCAAAGCCATAGATAGCACACTTCTTGGTTGCCCTGATTAAAATGTTTCATCAGCAAGATTTCTCAGGAGAGTTTCTGTTTAACCCGTCCACTCTTGATATAGAGTAGGCTGCCTTCGCCTTTAGCAAGTACTCAATACGTAACTTTTGAATAAATTACTATGAATGATAACACATTTATTTCCATATTTAGTGTGAACCGATAACTGAAGCAGTATAAAATATAATAAAGAACAGCAAAATGCAGTATAAATTATAATAAAAAAATCAATGCCAAACACACATAGAACTAAGACATTTAAAATTGGTATTAGGAAATATAAATAATTTATTTTCATATTTTTCTCTTTCCTCAATATAGTGCTTGAAATATTGTATCATATTTATTCTGGCCTAAGAATGTGGATGAAATGAATATAGAGTTTCGTAGTTGCTACTTCAAAATTCAGTAGCTTCAAAAAATATTCATTTATTAGTGTTCATGAGTCCATGGATCACCTGGGTTGCTCTTTTTCTCTTGGCCGAGCTCACTCATCAGTTTGTGGTCAACATTGTATTGTGCAACCAGCTCTGCTAATTTTAGAAGGACTATATCATATGTTTGTCAAATATCTTTAGGTTACTCTGTTATTTCCTTATCTGTGACAATTAGAGTCTTCTCTACACCATCTTTCATCCTTCAGTAGGTTTTTCTGGACTTAAATTGGCAGTGGCCTGGTTCCAAGTAACAGTAAGGGCTCTGAGGTCCATGCTTAGAACTTCATACAAATATTCTACAAGCTAAAGCAAGCCACAAGGTTAGTCTGTACTCAAGAAGTGGGGAAATACACTCTTCTGTTGATGATGTGGTTTCAAAGTTACATTGGAAATGGCTTGGAGACAAAAAGAAGTATTGAGAAAATTTTAATAATCAGTCTATTATCATCACTTTAAGAAAATATACTGAAATATCTATTTCATAATTTATGCTCTGTCTTCCGTGGAGAAAACTAGTAAAATAAAATATTTTAATTGCCTGGATTAACCTTACATCTGATTTTTTAAAAAGACTATTATGTAGTCATTTGACATTTAAAAATTATTATTCTAGCATTAAACTGATGTGTATTATCTATTAAGAGAATACTACTGGCATATTCTTCAGGTGTGTTTTCTTTAAAATGGATTAAGCATACCTTGAGAACACAGGAAGATAATTGCAAGGGATAAATGGGAAAGGATAGTTTCAAGGGGATAACTTTCTAAATAATCAACCAGAGTGGGAAGTTCTGAATTGAGACCTATCTGAGTATAAAATACAGTGTCTCCCCACAAAGAATTTACAGATTGTTGAAAAGAAACACAAAAAGCAGTAGTTTGTGTAGCTTTATAGCCACTGCGGTAGCATCAAATTCAGTCTGGAGTCAGCATGGTGAGAAATGATTTGAGGAATACAGACATATGTGGAGCTTGTGTAGTATGCTTTAGGGCTTTTGGAGTTTATAATGTAGGAGAGGGGAGGACACCAATGAGAGAACTTAAGTAGTTTTACATCCCAGGCAGAAGAAGGAAGAGAACTAGCATTCAGTTCACACTTGCTGTGTTTGGCCCTTGACACTTCTTGCCAAATTGAACCTTATATTATTTTTGCAGAAATCCCAGAGCTGATATCATCTCTGAATGAAGCAGGTTAATTGACTCACCTAAAATCCTATGTCTAGCAAAAGTTTCCACTATTTAAAGCAGTCCGATTCACTATTCTATTTTCCTCTGCTCTAGACGTTTATTTATAAGTGGTATTGAGTAGCATTGAGTTGAAATTATTGGCAGTATGATAAATTGGAAAAATATTTTAAAAATCCAGATTAAATATAATATAAATTGGAGCCAATGAGGTAACTACAAAAAGAAGAGAAATTGATGCCTTGGCATATAATTTGGTGAATGTCTTTTAATCTATATTGTCACTTAGAATATTGAATGACCTCAAAATTAATTTAAGCAATATTTGATGGGAAATTGATTACTACCTATATGTAAAAATAATCTAGTGAAAGATAGATTAAAATTAAGCTAATTAAAACTGTTTTATGTGTTTCCGCAGTCACGCGGCCACTATGTTTTATTTTGGTTCATTCAAATATTTGAGGTATTCGGCAAAATGGCTGTGTTACTATTTCCATCCTATATATGAGGCAGTGATATATTTCAGTACAATTTTGGAACTTTTTCATTGAAAAATGTGTATAGGTGCAAAGGTGTCATTTGACTTTGTCAGTAAGCTATAAAATATTCATGAACAACAATATTTCATTTATTCTGATAATGTGAGAATAGTTTTCATGCTTATTGCAAATGCTTATTCTGAAATAAAATATTTTCTTCCTTTTACATATGTATTATACAACAAAAATATTTTAAGTGGGTACAACAGTACTCACTGAAAGTAATTCAAATCAGACGCATGCCGTGATACAAGCCAAACACTTTCTTCTTGTTTTTTTTTTTTAATTTAAAATTGTTTCCTCATAGAATAAGTAATATTTTACCCTTGAAGGATTTTCTTTCTTTCATTTGTGGAAAGACCAGATGGGTCTCATAGGTCATTCACAGTTATGAAAGAAACAAAAAAAATTCTTTCTTCAGAGGTGAGATATCTTTTATTTTTCACTAGAAAACAAATTATTTGCTTGGATGGAAACCTTTTGTATAGTAGCATAATTGCTGATACCTGTGGGGTGTCTTGGAAAATGAGATGCTCTGTCTCAAGGAGTTATAACTTATCCTTGTGCATAAAATCTGAATAAATAAATGGGAGCAGACCTTGGAATTTCTTGCAGAGAAGAGATACACAAAATACAGCTGAGAAATCAGGGCTAACCCTCAAATGATAACGAATGAACGTGATAAAACTACTTAGCAGTGGGATTAGGCTGGTCTTCCTTAATGTTTTGCACTTTTAAAAGCTGTTTACATATTTTTCATGAAGAATTTGATTCTCTCTGATCTCCAAAAAGTCTATTATGTATAATAACCTGTGTTTAAGATATTAAAATTCAATCATATATAGCGTTCTGATTTTTATTTAATTGGATTAATAACATTGTGATCTATACAATAGAAGGTAAATAATTTATTAATTCACTCAATGCTTATTGAATGTCTACCATGAGTCAAGTTCTGTTCTTGACATTGTGGGTAGAGCAAGAACAAACTAACCAACATGTATTTTATTTTGGAGCTGTGGACTACTAGAGGTAGGAAGAATATAAACAAATAAATATAGGGGTGCCTGGGCGGCTCAGTCAGTTAAGTGTCTACCTTTGTCAGGTCATGATCTCAGGGTCCTGGGACTGAACCTCCGCATCAGGCTTCCTGCTCAGTGGGGAGTCTGCTTCTCCCTCTGCCCTCCCCCACCCCCCCATGCTTTCTCTCTCTCTCAAACAAATAAATAAAATCTTTAAAAACTAAAATAAATAAATATATAGTATATCAGTTTATGATATTTTTATGAAGAAATATAAATTTGTCCAGAAAACCTTCTCTGGAAAGGTAATATTTGAATAAATATTTTAAGGAACGGACAGAACAAGTCAAACAAGCGTTGGAAAGAAAAATGCCCACGATAGAAGAAAAATCAAGTGCAAAGGCCCTGAGGACAGAAGTGTTCGTATGTTCATGCACATCAATATAAAAGTTGTATTATAATTTTATACTTATTAAGTAGAAAATAGAGAATAGTCCTTATATAATTTAATATAACAATTTTTATTATCAAATTCTTATTCTCCTTGAAATTGTGCTTTAATTCAAACTGATGCACCTATTGGTGTTTGTGAGTTTTGTTTGTCAAATTTGCAGTTATTTGAGGAATTTAAGTTAACAGAGAAAATTAAGATTTTCCTTCTTCCGTTTATTATATTCCTTCCCCAGTATTGGAACAGAATTGAACATTGAGGGGCGCCTGGGTGGCACAGCGGTTAAGTGTCTGCCTTCGGCTCAGGGCGTGATCCTGGTGTTACGGGATCGAGCCCCACATCAGGCTCCTCCGCTAGGAGCCTGCTTCTTCCTCTCCCATTCCCCCTGCTTGTGTTCCCTCTCTCGCTGGCTGTCTCTATCTCTGTCAAATAAATAAATAAAATCTTAAAAAAAAAAAAAAAGAATTGAACATTTAAATGTCCCAAAAAACTAAAAATAAGGGGAGAGGAATATGACCAGTTCCGGAAACTAAGGTCATAAGTCATGCCTGTGTCTGAAATATGAAGGGCTTTGACCAATAATAGCTTAAGTGGAACCAGATTGAAAAAATACAGTGAAAGCTTAGGTAAAATTTTGTCTTCCTGAGAAAGGAGCACAATATCACGGCACGTGAATAGAAATCTTAGCCATAGTTGGAAGGACAAAGCAGAGTATTAGAACTGGCTATGTGATAGAGAACATTTGTGCTAAATTGTCTTTGCCCTTAAAGATACGCATGTTGGTAGCAATAATGGGAGGAAGGCCAGTGGTACACCAGGTCAGAAAATATAAGAGCAGTGAGTCTTCTCGAGTCACAGATACTATTTGCAACTTGGCTTCTGCAATGTGAGCTGAGTCAACAAAAACACACAAAACTGTTCCCAACCAAAAATATTTTCCAAACAGACAGATGCACTAACACTACAATTCCCCCAGACCCAATCATTACAAAAAAGTAGCTAATATAAATGAGCCTTCATAGATCTGGCAGGTTTCTAACCAAATCTAGGAAAAGAGTGAAGGCATCTAATGAATGAAGTGCCCAGTCCTATTTTTGAGAAATATTAGATTTAGACAGACTCATAATGTTCCATGAGTAAAAATGGAACATTTGGGGAAAAAATCATTATATAGTTTTTTAATTTAAATATTAACCACTTCTTGAAGCATCATGCTTCCCTCTTCTTGATTTTTAAAAACTATCTATTAAGGGCAGGAACCTTAGACTATTTGGTTTACTGTTACTTTCCTAACACCTAAAAACAGTGCCTGTCTCATAGATGTTTGATAAATCTATAGAAAATAAATGATTAATGTCTCTGACTTTTCTTTGTAGCATGACCATTGGTAATTCCTTCTTAGTCTGCCCAGCCCTAAATAGGGGTCATGTTTTAGTCCTTCTCCACCCAGTCCCCCAGCAATCCCAATACCACATCTGAGAATGATGACTGATGCCTGAATTCTCTGAGTAACTCTATTTGCAGCTGTCTGCTTGATATTCCTGAGTGTTGAAACCTCAAACTTAGCATCTCTAAAATTGAACTTGCCATCTTCTTATCAAATCTGATCATCCTCTGAGATCACCCATCTCAGCCAATGATGACTTTGTTTACCTATTTGCTCAAACCAGAATCCTTGTTTTTATTCTTGATTCCTTTCTTTCCCCTCTACATGCCAACAAAGAGAACAAGATCTCTTTAACTCAAAAGTAAGTGCTCCAATCCATGGATTTCTTTCTATCCCCACTATCATCAACCTAGTTCAAATCATCTTTGTCTCTCACATTTGAATTGTACTTTCACTTTCTAATTGCTTACTGTGTACCATCCTCTAACACAATCTCTCCCAAATGCAAATCTGCTCACAGTTACTTGCCTACCTAAATGTCTTTCATGGTCTCCTTGCTTTTAGGATGATTTTCAAAGTTCTTATGATGACTTTAAGAACCCATGGTGAACTTTCTCATATTTATCTCTTTGGTCTCATTTCTCTCCATTTTACTTCTAGAAAACTTTGTTATAAAAATTAAATTTTTTCTATCGTTTTCTTTTCACTTTCTTGAATACAGTGCTATTCTCTCTCATCTCTAGACCAACCTCTGCACACAAGTTATTCTTTGTCTGAGAAACTTGTCTGCTCTTCTTTCTCCTGTCCCTAATCCTTCCCTGAGCTAAGATCCTCAGTTCTTAGTTTTGGCATTACTTGATCTGGGAAGCATTTTATGATAAGAAAATCTGGGTTAGGTTCTCATTCTTTATACACCCAGGCCTCATGCAGTTCTATCCATGCACTCATTAGACTGTCTAGGTGCCTAGATTTTCCATTAGACTGTAATATTTGTGAGGACAGGCACACTTTCCCTTTGACTGGTAAAGTGAATGTACATTCTAAGTGCTCTATGGATAGTTTTGAATGCAGGACTTGATGTTTAAGGATATATAGCAAAATGTTAATTGAAATTACCCTTGGCCAGTTTGAGTAAAGATTTTATAATTAATATCCTGTCATACGCTTTTCTATTTTAACTAAATATTTTCAATTAACATGTTGCAATGGTTATTTTTTTGGGTCAACTTGACTGGGATAACAGATGCCCAAATAGCTGCTACAACATTATTTCTGGGTGTTGTCTATGGGGGAGTTTCTGAAAGAGCTAAGCATTCAAATTGGTAGACTAAATAAAGAATATTTCCTTCTCCAATGTGGATGGACATCATCCAGTCCATTGAAAGTCTGCATAGAACAAAAAGGTGCAGAAAGAGTAAATGTGCCATCTGTTTATTCTGGGACATACATTTTATCCTGCTCTTAAATATTGGCGCTCCTGGTTCTTTGGCCTTCCAGCTGGGAGTGGGACTTCTACCTCTGGCTCTGGTTCTTTCTTGGGCCTTTGGACTCAGACTGAATTATACCACCAACTTTCTGGGACATGGGACTTCTTGGTAATAATCCTCTATTATCGTATGGGCCAATTCCTATAATAAACTCTGTCCCTCCCTCTCTATGTATCTCTGCCACTGTGTAAATCTCTGTATAGATAGATGATAGATAGATAGATAAATATCTATCTATATCTCCCTTTCTGTGTGTCTCTGTCACTGTGTCTCTCTCTCTATATATAGATATTTTATATAAATCTTTAATTACTTATATGATAAAATTACATGTACATAGGATTACTTAATCTCTCTGCAAAACAACATATAGATCTCCTATTGGTTCTTTCTCTGGAGAACCCTAACATAAAGTATTATATTTCTTAAATATTGATTAATCCAAATATAGCATTTCTGTATGCTTCAGATTTTTTAAGTGTATACTGAGATAAAGCAGACTACCATATTTGTTTTTATATATATATATGAACTAATTATATTTTTAAATTATATTTTTAAAATACTGTTTGGTATTCTTTCAGCCTAATTTAAGCATATTTATGACTATTCTTTCAGCTGGAAGGGAGAAATGTGAGAAACATAGCATATTATTGCATTCCTTCCTTATTTAATTTTTGAATCCTATGTAAAATAGAAGTAAAATTTTTTTGAATATACTCATTCTTTCAATGTTACCATAGAAATACATACTATCAATTTACTAGTCTAAAAAAATCTTAGGGGCACCTGGGTGGCTCAGTCAGTTAAGTGACCCACTTTTGATTTCCGCTGAGGTTATGAGCTCAGGGTCATGGGATTGAGCACTGCACTGGGGCTCTGGGCTCAGCAGGGAGTCTGCTTAAGATTCTCTCCCTTCCCTTCTGTCCATCTCCTGGCTCATGTAGTCCCTCTCCCTCTCTCTTTAAAATAAATAAATCTTTTTTAAAAAAATCTTAATATCCTATTTCCTCCTTCTCTAAGCTCCACCTTATAAAGAATATTCATTGAAAACTTGGTTACTCTAAAATTTTACTTTTTTGGGGCTATTAATTTTTTTTAGGAATTTATGATTATAAAATTTTCCTTAATTTTGAACCTCTTTGAGTTGCCTATCAGCAAGTTTATTGTTGCCCAATAAATGCCTGAATACTGAGTAAACTATCAATAAAATATTACTAGCTGACAAGTATATTCCTAATCAAACAACAAAATGAATTTATACAGCATCATTGACCATATGTTCAGCATAGTTTTGCCCTGATCTAATGTAATGCTTAAAAGCATCAACAGTAACTGTGATCTATCTTAGATTACTTAACTTCTCCGCAAAACAACTTATCATAAAATAATTAGTTTCCTACCTTATATTTCTTGTAAGAATTAAATAGGGTGATACATGTAAAACAATATATACATCATACATAATAAGCACTTTATAAATGTTATTTCAAAGTGATAAAAAGCATCCTGCCCATTGTTTCCAGCAACAGTATATGTGTGGGTTTCTCTCTTTTCTGTTTTATGGAATAACCCGCATTGTATAATGTGTACAATGTCATGACAGTCCCTTCTCCACCATGTCTACAGAGGTTTAAAATTCCTCCAACATTTTACCTGTGCTCTTTGAGGTCTTAGGAGAAGTTACCACTCATCATTCCTGACCTATAAAGGAACCTGTATTAACCAGGTTTTTTTAGTTTTCAATGATTACTGCTTTAAATCAGTTTGCTTGAAAGACATCCAGAGACTTCCTGTTAGACTGTTGGTTTCATGGGTGATTAGGCACAACATTAACCCTTTCAGTTTAGTAGGTGGCCATTTGGGAAAGTACCTCTGTAGTGAATTAATTGGCACTCTAGCCTGAGAGGATTAATGCAACTTCAAAAGCGCCTTACATTACTTCCAGGAAAAATTCACGAGAATAAATTGGCCGTCAAATGAAGACGTGAGGTTAACATACTTACACAGTTAAAGTAACCCACTTTCTCAAAATCAGTGGAATTACTCTGACTCTAGTCAGATTCGAAACCCCATTGTTATGATTTATTTCAACATTCACCAAATGTCAATAGTGCACCAGACATGCCAGAGTGACACAATTCTCCAGCGATATCAGTAATTATGCAGGTTCAACTAGTTTTGTTACATATATGCCAAAACCCAATTTTTAAGCAACTTCATTTTACTTATTTCAAACCCAAAGTCATTGAGGACATCATGCACATACAATAAAAAGCTTTAAAAAGTTCAGTTGTTTGCTAGCTATCTATGACAAGCTTCAGAAACTTGAAAAGGAGGACTGCTGNCCTATAATAAACTCTGTCCCTCCCTCTCTATGTATCTCTGCCACTGTGTAAATCTCTGTATAGATAGATGATAGATAGATAGATAAATATCTATCTATATCTCCCTTTCTGTGTGTCTCTGTCACTGTGTCTCTCTCTCTATATATAGATATTTTATATAAATCTTTAATTACTTATATGATAAAATTACATGTACATAGGATTACTTAATCTCTCTGCAAAACAACATATAGATCTCCTATTGGTTCTTTCTCTGGAGAACCCTAACATAAAGTATTATATTTCTTAAATATTGATTAATCCAAATATAGCATTTCTNGACAAAGCAGAGAATACGGGGACACTTCTTTTCAAACAATAACCCACAAATGAAAGAAGAAACTAAAAATTCAACCAGAAATAAACCCCTGATTGTTCTCCTGTCAGCCTGTCACCTACATGAAACAGCTGTTAAAGCAAAGACAGATACAGCAGCTGTTGCTCCTAAAAGTACTAATGCAAAAGCTTCTCCCAAAGCCTTTTATTTTCGTTAATGTAAGTTGTGCTGACGTGTTTCATCAATCCGGTGACACTGCCCATCTCAGTTAGGCTCTTCCCAAGCCCTCTGCCCATGTCATAGTTTGGTCCAGTTTAGTATTTGTATCCTTTATCCTTTTAGTGGAACTCCGGCTACACTCTCCCCCATTTTGTGTGTTTTATCAGCGAAAAACATGTAAAAAAATCTTCCAAATAGGCTATTATTATTGAGACAAAAAGCAAAATTCCTCCGATTATAAAACCATACATAAGAGTGGGGGAAAATGTCTTGCCTTCAACGTCTTCACAAACAGCTCATCTTGAAAGTATTTTCTAGAGAAAGAGACACAGCAAAGGGAAATATCCCCAAACGAACAAGAAACTGAAAATCTAGACATGAGGTATANTTTACTAGTCTAAAAAAATCTTAGGGGCACCTGGGTGGCTCAGTCAGTTAAGTGACCCACTTTTGATTTCCGCTGAGGTTATGAGCTCAGGGTCATGGGATTGAGCACTGCACTGGGGCTCTGGGCTCAGCAGGGAGTCTGCTTAAGATTCTCTCCCTTCCCTTCTGTCCATCTCCTGGCTCATGTAGTCCCTCTCCCTCTCTCTTTAAAATAAATAAATCTTTTTTAAAAAAATCTTAATATCCTATTTCCTCCTTCTCTAAGCTCCACCTTATAAAGAATATTCATTGAAAACTTGGTTACTCTAAAATTTTACTTTTTTGGGGCTATTAATTTTTTTTAGGAATTTATGATTATAAAATTTTCCTTAATTTTGAACCTCTTTGAGTTGCCTATCAGCAAGTTTATTGTTGCCCAATAAATGCCTGAATACTGAGTAAACTATCAATAAAATATTACTAGCTGACAAGTATATTCCTAATCAAACAACAAAATGAATTTATACAGCATCATTGACCATATGTTCAGCATAGTTTTGCCCTGATCTAATGTAATGCTTAAAAGCATCAACAGTAACTGTGATCTATCTTAGATTACTTAACTTCTCCGCAAAACAACTTATCATAAAATAATTAGTTTCCTACCTTATATTTCTTGTAAGAATTAAATAGGGTGATACATGTAAAACAATATATACATCATACATAATAAGCACTTTATAAATGTTATTTCAAAGTGATAAAAAGCATCCTGCCCATTGTTTCCAGCAACAGTATATGTGTGGGTTTCTCTCTTTTCTGTTTTATGGAATAACCCGCATTGTATAATGTGTACAATGTCATGACAGTCCCTTCTCCACCATGTCTACAGAGGTTTAAAATTCCTCCAACATTTTACCTGTGCTCTTTGAGGTCTTAGGAGAAGTTACCACTCATCATTCCTGACCTATAAAGGAACCTGTATTAACCAGGTTTTTTTAGTTTTCAATGATTACTGCTTTAAATCAGTTTGCTTGAAAGACATCCAGAGACTTCCTGTTAGACTGTTGGTTTCATGGGTGATTAGGCACAACATTAACCCTTTCAGTTTAGTAGGTGGCCATTTGGGAAAGTACCTCTGTAGTGAATTAATTGGCACTCTAGCCTGAGAGGATTAATGCAACTTCAAAAGCGCCTTACATTACTTCCAGGAAAAATTCACGAGAATAAATTGGCCGTCAAATGAAGACGTGAGGTTAACATACTTACACAGTTAAAGTAACCCACTTTCTCAAAATCAGTGGAATTACTCTGACTCTAGTCAGATTCGAAACCCCATTGTTATGATTTATTTCAACATTCACCAAATGTCAATAGTGCACCAGACATGCCAGAGTGACACAATTCTCCAGCGATATCAGTAATTATGCAGGTTCAACTAGTTTTGTTACATATATGCCAAAACCCAATTTTTAAGCAACTTCATTTTACTTATTTCAAACCCAAAGTCATTGAGGACATCATGCACATACAATAAAAAGCTTTAAAAAGTTCAGTTGTTTGCTAGCTATCTATGACAAGCTTCAGAAACTTGAAAAGGAGGACTGCTGACAAAGCAGAGAATACGGGGACACTTCTTTTCAAACAATAACCCACAAATGAAAGAAGAAACTAAAAATTCAACCAGAAATAAACCCCTGATTGTTCTCCTGTCAGCCTGTCACCTACATGAAACAGCTGTTAAAGCAAAGACAGATACAGCAGCTGTTGCTCCTAAAAGTACTAATGCAAAAGCTTCTCCCAAAGCCTTTTATTTTCGTTAATGTAAGTTGTGCTGACGTGTTTCATCAATCCGGTGACACTGCCCATCTCAGTTAGGCTCTTCCCAAGCCCTCTGCCCATGTCATAGTTTGGTCCAGTTTAGTATTTGTATCCTTTATCCTTTTAGTGGAACTCCGGCTACACTCTCCCCCATTTTGTGTGTTTTATCAGCGAAAAACATGTAAAAAAATCTTCCAAATAGGCTATTATTATTGAGACAAAAAGCAAAATTCCTCCGATTATAAAACCATACATAAGAGTGGGGGAAAATGTCTTGCCTTCAACGTCTTCACAAACAGCTCATCTTGAAAGTATTTTCTAGAGAAAGAGACACAGCAAAGGGAAATATCCCCAAACGAACAAGAAACTGAAAATCTAGACATGAGGTATAGAAGAAGAATTCAGACCTCAGCTCTTACCACTCCTTAAGTTCCCACACCTCAGTTTCTTTGTCTGTGTAGCTCCCTCGGCCCCGACTGCCTTTTCACATCCCTTTTCATCTTGGTTACTTCTAATTATTCCAATAAATTCTTCAGATGAAACGTTCCATCCTCTTTTAGGTTCCCTTAGGCAGAGTTAAATAGTCCCTTCTCTATTTGTTACTAACTTTATATATATTCTTCTTGAGAAGCACTTCCTATATTGTAATGTAAAAGCCACTTTGGTTTTGGAACTTTGAGGGCATGAACTTGCTTTCTTTACTTGATAATTCTTCTGCCTCGCTCTGAGGCTGTTCAACTTAAGTTCAATAAATATTTAATGAATGAATGAATGAGATAAGAAACATCATCTCAACAGAAACTAGCCAAAGAGGGAATTGTTATTTCTGTAGCGCCTGATGTAGGGAAGCTTTTTCTACTGAAAGTAACAGATATGGAGAAAAGCTACTCCAGAACACATGCAAGTCAAATTGGTACTCTATTTTAAAGAACTGGCACACGTCCTTTTCTCTGTATGTAAAAATGGAATTAGTTTGGCACATCCCACTTTTGTCATGGATTTATAAAAATTGATTTATATCCAAAAGAGAGAAATCAGGATAGAGAGAGGACATGGAATTATAATAATTATATTGTAATCATAATTATATCATAATAATATCTGATGTCACTTATGATCCTTAACATTGAGAATAAATGTCACAGCAAAGGGAAAGACTAGAAAAAGGACCAATGGGTAAAAAAAATGCTTAGAGACACAATCAACTGAAGAGTTAACAATGGCTATGCTAACAATTAGTAAAATCCGAAGATGGAATGAAACAGCCTAGAAAATAGTGAATTATTTGTCAACAAAGATGTTCAAACACTTGGGAGAGGAAATTCAAGCATTAAATGGGCTGTAAGACTAGCTTAATTTCAAAGACTCTTCTTCCTCTAAATTCTGTCATGCTAATGTTCTAGCTAACAAAGTTAGGGTAAGACTTTAGGATGTCAATTTTACAGCATATTTTAGCTTTTTTTTTTTTTTCCTATTTTGCTGCTTTACGGAGACATTATTAATGCTTCCTTTCATAAAATCAGTTCTGCTGTGGGGAATCCCAGGCTTATACACAGTTCCCTGGCATTGGAAGTTAAAATAAAATTGCTATAGATTTTAACTTAGTGTTTTTAATAATGTGGGGCTTATCACTTTTATAGTTAGTGCATAATTCTACCTAATATCTCAAATGCTTTCTCTACAAATGGCAAACTTAATATATACATATATTGCATTTTTCAACCTTGAATTGTCTGCTCTCACCACTTTATTGTACTGGGGTCCTCACCATTCAACACAATTGGAAAAAATAATTAAGTGCATCCAGATTTGAAGGTAGTATTAAAACTGTGTTCATTCTCAGATGACATGATTATCTACGTAGAAATCCAAATAAATCTATTTTTTAAAAAGTTGTTAGATATAATGCGTGAAATTAGCAAGCTGGCAAACTATTGCATCATACACGATAGCATTAAAAACATAAAATAGTTATATATCCAAAACACATGTGTAGAGTCTTTATGCTGAAAACCACAAAGCACTGCTAAGAGACATGAAAGACCTAAATTACAGGAGAGATAACCATGTTCACAGACAAGAACATTCGACTTTGTTAAAACGCCAATTATCAATGTAATCCCAGTTAAAATCCCAGCAAGCTTTCTTTTAGAAATTGACAATCTGAATCTAAAAATTATATGAAAATGCAAAAGATCTAGAATAGTCAAAATAATGTGGGGGAAAAAATCAAATTTGGAAGATTAACCATTACCTGATTTGCCTAATAACTTGTATTCACTTCAATGTTTGCTAGCAATATCTAAAAACAATCAATGATAATATTGTAAAGTGTTCTTTTGCTGTGAATATATTTATTTAAAAAATAATTTTGAATATTGAATATAAACTTTCCCATATTTCTTTTCCATCTTTGTAACATTACCCCATTTAAGCTCAATCTCAAAACTCTGAGATTGTGACCTGACCTGAGCCAAAACCAAGAGTCAGTCACGCAAATGATTGTGCCACCCAGGTGCCCCTAAATATATAGTTTCCTAACTGGGTTTTCCAAATTTACTTTTCCTTTGTTGAAGTTATTTACCTCATGTTCGTCAGATTTGGGTTTAGAATTTTTCAAGCTTTGTTAATATGCTATATGGGAAAAATGGTCTGTATTTTATTTTTCATTTCTGTGTTTACTATGATGAGCTTCCTTTCATATATTTGTTTACCATTTGTGTTTGTTATTATCAAGCGTATCTGTTTCTGTCTAACCCTTATATGTCTGCTCAACCTATTAAATTTTTTTCATATACCTATATTAGTGCCATTTATGTTTTAATTAGAAGACTTTCTTTGTAATTTTTTTGTAGTAAATGTGAGTGGTTTGACTAATTTTAACAAAGAAAAATTAAAATCTCTCATAGTCAAGTTTTTCATGATTTTTCCAATAACGTTGGCACTTAGAAATTTTGTACCTACAGTATAATAATATCCACTTCTTTCTAGTTTTCCTGTCATTTTATTTCTTATAATTAACCTTTTAATTTTACTTGATATTTCTTTTGGTGTATATTGCGAAGTGAAAATGTAATCTTTATATCTGTTTTGCTTTTTCCTCCATCAGTAGTGAACTGTCACATAATACTTGACACATACATTCTCCTTGACAAACAGTCTGAAGTACTTATTTGGAGCTTCACTATTTCTGGTCAGTGTCTCCCCACCCATTGATGTCTGCCTTCTAGGTGAAAGCTTCTCAGATTAATTTCCAATTATTTGCTGTTCTAGAGCCTAGTAGGGAGGAAGCTTTGTATATTAGTCTTAAAATACTTGTTTGGTTATTTCCTTGGATTGTCAGTTCAATGTATATGCAGTTTCCTTGTAAATACACATTACCAAATTCCTGTCAGAAGGGTTAGATATCCATCTAATTCTGTGTTGTATCATATTTTTAATCTTTTAGAATGTGAGAGATGAACCAAATCTTATTTTTAGAATTTGAATTTCATATAGTGCTTCCATGAATTATTTTAAAATTTTGTTATTTGTTTTTGTTTGTTTGTTTCTGAATTGACTCTCTAGTTTCATTGCCCCTTACATGGAGTGTTTAACTTTTTTACTCTACTTTTATCTTTTCCTATACACATTTTAATGCTAAAATATTTAAGTATTTTTATTATAAGATCAAACTGAGGTACAGGAAACTATATAAAATAAACATATAACTTAATGAATTAGCATGAGGTAAATATCCTTATAATATTGATCCAAGTACACAGGTTAATAAATAGAATTTTGCAAGATATTCCTTGAGACCCATTCCAGTAACAGTCCCTCTGCTCCCCTGCCAATGAAACCTTTATTCTGAATCTTACAGTTTCTTTATAGCTGTATCACCCAGTATGCACTTTTATTTTTATATTGGTGGCTGATACCTAGATATTTTACTTCATAGAGTACTACCAAATGCTGATGTTCTAATTATGTCCATATTTTTCATTTATTAACAGAATGTTCTATAAAAAGAAGTTTCCCCTCAATTGCCAATTTTTATTCTAGAGTAGTATTTACATAAGAAAAAAAGTTGAAATGTGTTTTTTTTTTTTTGATTTTTTTTTTTTTTAATTAGACAGAGATAGAGACAGCCAGCGAGAGAGGGAACACAAGCAGGGGGAGTGGGAGAGGAAGAAGCAGGCTCATAGATGAGGAGCCTGACGTGGGGCTCGATCCCATAACGCCGGGATCACGCCCTGAGCTGAAGGCAGATGCTTAACTGCTGTGCCACCCAGGCGCCCCAAAAAGTTGAAATGTTTAATTCTTTATATTTATTTACTAGTTTTCTAGATAATGAATTGTTATCATCTTTCTAAAGTGATCAGTTAACCCCACATCTTTCATATGCAATTACTTTTATTTCTTATTTGTTTTTTTTTTCCTGTTTTTTTTCTTCTTTTTTTCTCCCCCTATTTTCTCAATCTTCACAAAATTAAGCCTTTTCTTCTTTTCTCTTATGATTACTGGTTTTAGTGTGAATCTTGGAATATCTTTCTTAATCTGAAATTATAAAGATACATCATTATATTTTCTCCTAGCACTTTTATGGCCAACATAATATAGCCATTTACATTTTTATATTTATTTATTTATTTATTTAAAGATTTTATTTATTTATGAGACAGTGAGAGAGGGAACACAAACAAGGGGAGTGGGAGAGGGAGAAGCAGGCTTCCCGCTGAGCAGGGAGCCTGATGTGGGGCTCGAATCCAGGACCCTGGGATCATGACCTGAGCCAAAGGCAGACACTTAAAGGCTGAGCCACCCAGGCGCCCTTCCATTTACATTTTTAAATCTTTAATCAATTTAGAAATTTTCCTCCAAATTGATTACAGTTCTACAAATACATGACATTCCTTTTTATTAAAATACAACGTACTTACAAAAGAGTACAATTCAATGGCATTCCACAGAGTATACACATCCATGTACCAAGTTAAGGCTCACTTTTGGTGTCCAGAAACCTTCCTCATCACCTTCAATTCTGCATTCCCACTTTCCTACTCCTCCCAAGAAACCACTATTCTGAATTCCAATACCCAAAATCACTTTTCTCTGCTTTAAAAAATTATATGATTAAAATCATAACATATGTATTCTTACATATCTGGCTTTCTTTGCTCAATTTTATGTTTGTAAGATTTAATCCATGCTCTTGTTGTAATATAATTATTTTTTATTGCTTATAAAATATGCTAAATTAATACACCTTATTTTCTTTTTCCTCTTCTTCTTATTACGTTCAATTAGCCTTATTTTTTTAATCTATTCTACAGTTGATGGGCATTGTTCTTAGTTCTTGTCTTTATTATGGTTACTTCCATTTTGATCATATTTGAATAAGTTTTTTGTGCACATATGTAAGCATTTCTGTTTTGTAAATATCTAGGAGTAGAATTACTGGGTTATAAGGAATGCTTTAATCAATGTTACTAAACAGATATCCAAAGGGTTTTAACAAGTTATATTCCTGCACTTATGCATAAGAGTTCTTATTACTTCATATTCTCATAAAAACTTTCTTTTATATAGTTTTTTTCTTAAAGATTTATTCATTTTTGAGAGAGAGAGAGAGAGAGTCACAAGCAGATTCAGTGCTGACAGCTGAGCCTGACATGGGGCTTGGCCCCACAACCTTGAGATCAGGACCTGAGCGAAACCAAGAGTCAGGAGCTCAACCGACTGCCACCCAGACAGCCAAAACTTTCTTTTTCACTCTATTGTTTCATTTTGTTATTGCCTATCACCATTACAATGTTTTAATTAATGACATTGTAAAATACTTATTACATGATAGAAACAAATAATTTGCATACTAAAAAATAGACAAATGCATGGCCAACTGAAATTTGGATAATGGCTTGCAGTTAAACCTGACTATATTCTCTGTAATTTCTCATGGACCAACTCATCTCCAAATTATAGATATGAACATAAAAGTTGAACCTTTAAAAACAGGAAAGAATAATTTTCATGAAAATAAAGTATAAAGTATTTTACTATCTGACAAACTACAGTAGCTAAGAAATATCAAATCTTTGATTTCTTCATGCATTAAGTAGATTACATTACCACCACCACCTACAGGCACCAAATTGTCATGTCTGGTTGTGTGTAATCAGTTCCATGATAATGAATCATTTGTTAGTCAATACATTTTTATACTAGGTATAGTGTTAGTTGCTTTGATATTAAATTTCTTTTTAAATTATGGGATAATTTTATATGCCTAACATATCACATTCTATTTCCCATTTAGTATATTATATAGCAAGTCATCTTGAATTGGTGGCACTGTGAAATATTAAGTATGAGAGCTCAGGAATCTATTTTTTCTCTTCCTTACTTGCGTTTTTATCATGTTGCCTTCTGTATGGAAGGCTCCATTTGTGCAGCAACAAATACATATTTTGGCATGCTAAAATTATTTAATTTCATTGAGGATATATTGGGGATAAACAAAATTCATTCTGTCTTGCTAAGTGTGTCATCATCCCTTTTCTTTTCCAAGTTAAAAAACATTTTCCACTGAGTAAGATTTTTTTTCTCCATCCTCACTAAAGCTGGGAAAACGTTTTGATCTAAACAACTGTTATTATTTAAAAAGGCATGTACTCTATAGTTTCAATCATTGTATAAAATGATATAATCAAAGTTTAACACATGGAAACTACTATAAAAAGGAAGTGATTAAATTATCAAAAGGCAGGAAAAAGAATTAATAAATCTTAGAGAGAAAAGGGGAAGGAATGGGTTGGAGAAAGTAAACAAGTGTGGATCCTGGATGTGTCAAACTTGTTAGGCACTGATGATTTGAATCATAAAAGAAGCTAGTGGGCTTTATTACTTGTAATTCATTGAGAATCAGCAAGACATCTGAAGAGTCTTTTGTAGGTAAACTAGAAAAATGAAAAAGGTTATGCTGAAAACTATATATTTATTTTATTCATCTTATCACAATCTTGCAATTGTGCTTACACCTTAATTAACAAAAGTTGCATTTTTTTTTCTAGTAGTTAGAAAAAGAATGGGCCATAAGATTTTTTAAAATTAAACCTCCTGTCATACCAGTAATGGCTTTGGAAGATCCAAGAAAAATAATAAATGTAATCAATCTTCATATTAGCAAGATTTTTTACTTTGTTCCACATGACTTATTCATCAATACATTGGAAAATGCTCACTGTTCAACTGAACTATTAGACTCACAGCTAACTGTAAAATGAGTGTGTAGGTGGCTTATCTAGAACATCATTATCAATAGTTCACGTGAGAATGGAAGACAAATGCTCTATAGAGACTTGACCCAATTCTATTTAACATTTTCATTCATGACTGAGATAACATGGAAAATGTACTCTTTACCTAAGTATAGGATTAGCGTACTAAACCATTGTAAAATATTAGAAAAAAACTGATCAGAAAGCATCATAAAATGTTTAATGTCCTACAACCCAATAATTAACAAATACAAATTGGAAAATGGTTTGTATTAATATGACAGAAGAATTCACTTTCTTGGTGAAGCATAAGTTGAAAATCTGTTAAACCTATAATACTGTTTATAAAAACAGAAAGTGCATTTGCTGGAATGCAAACATATATAATAAACCCCGGTTTGTTTGTTTTTTAAAGATGTTATTTATTTATTTATTTATTTATTTATTTATTTATTTAAGAGAGAGAGAGAGAGAGAGAGAGAGAATCTTAAGCAGCCTCCACACCCAGCATGGAGCCCCTCACAGGGCTCTATCTCATGACCCTGGGATCATGACCTGAGCCGAAACCAAGAGTCAGATGTCTAACTGACAGAGCCACACAGGTACCCCGTCTTAAACCCTCGTAAACTCTTATATTCAGCTGAAGGTTTGATTTATGTAAAGCACATTTTGACAAAAATGGAGGCAACATAGAAAGGAAAGGAAAATTGTATTTACAAAAAGATATAATCCTTTAGTGTTCCAAGAGTATTGGAAGCTAACAATGAACAGAGGAATGTTTTAAGAAAGTGCTGAGTAGTTTCTGCTGCCATAAAAGTCAGAATATAGCAAAATAAACTTAATTGGGAGGTTTGATAAGAGAAAAATTCTGTGATATAGGGATTAAAGGTGGGAAGTTTTTCCTTTTCAGTTTGGAAATTCTCAAGACCATGCTTAGTTGAATTTGCATCTGCACTAAACTGGTTCTTGAAATTGCTTCCAGTTTGTGACTCAGAAGTATCTTTCTTTCTTTCTTTTTCTCTCTTTCTTTCTTTCTTTCTTTCTTTCTTTCTTTCTTTCTTTCTTTCTTTCTTTTTTTTCTTTTTTTTAAGATTTTCTTTATTTATTTGACAGAGATAGAGACAGCCAGTGAGAGAAGGAACACAAACAGGGGGAGTGGGAGGGGAAGAAGCAGGCTCACAGCAGAGGAGCCTGATGTGGGGCTCGATCCCATAACGCCGGGATCACGCCCTGAGCCGAAGGCAGACGCTTAAGCTCTGTGCCACCCAGGCGCCCCCTTTCTTTTTTAAGATCTCATTTATTTATTTGAGAGAGATCACAAGTAGGCAGAGGGAGAAGGAGAAGCAGGCTCTCCCCTGAGCAGATAGCCCAACGTGGGGCTCCATCCTAGGACCCCAAGATCTTGACCTGAGCCAAAGGCAGATGCTTAACTGACTGAGCCACCCAGGCACTCTGTGACCCAGGGTAATCTTGATCCTTATAATAAAGGATCTGGAGATGACAATCTTTATATTAATTGGCTAGTCCACTCGTCATTGTAGATGTAAGTAGGAAGAATCCTAAAATGACTCCCAATGATGCACACCCTATATAATCCATTCCCCCTGAGTCTGTTATTCCTTCTAACCAAAAAACATGACAAATGTGAAGGGATCATGCAGATGTCTGAAGGTCTCAAATCAATTGACTTTGTATTAATAAAAGGAGATATTAATCGAGGGAAATTATTTATGTTAGTCAAAAGGGGAGCCCTTTATTTTTTATTTTTTAAATTTTATTTATTTATTTGAGAGAGAGAGATAGCGAGAAAGAGCACAAGCAGGGAAGAGAGCAAGAAGCAGATTTCCTGTGAGCCAGGAGCCCGACATGGGGCTCAATCTCAGGAACCTGAGATCATGACCTGAGCCAAAAGCAGGTCATTAATTAACTGAGCCACCCAGGCACCCCAAGGTGAGCCCTTCAGAAAAGAGTCTAGAAGTTCAAGACCCAAAGCAAAAGAGATTCTTCTGCTGGCTTTCAGGAAGAAAGTAGCCATGAGTTCTGAGTGTAAGGAAATGGGTCTGTCAATAACCTGAGGGAATCTTGAAGCTGACCTTTTTGGTGAGAATGTAGCCTATACAAACTTGGTTTCAGCTTTGTGAAATCCTGAGAAGATGACCCAACTATGTCATTCCAGGACTCCTGACACAGGAACTGCACAATAAAAAATATGTGTTGCTTTAACCACTAAATTTGTGGTGATTTGTTATGTAGCATAGAAAACCAATATAGTTGTATTGGTCCGGTGACAGTGTTAAGATTTAAGACAATTAGCTTGGTATTTCACAAAGAATTTAGTTCCACTTCATCAAGCTTCCCTGGCCAAGGGAATTGGAATTACATTTCATTCTAGAATACCCCACCAAGTCAAATCAGAAATAATTCACCTAAAAGAGTCCTACAGATTTATGTGTAAGCCCTTTATAAAAGTCTTTTCTGTGTGTAGAGCTATGACCCTTGGAATCTTTCTTCAGGTTCTTAATCTGTTGAAGCGTATTTACTTCAGTTGTCATGTTTGCTCTCTGATTGCTCCTTTGGATTTGTACTTTGGATCTTTCCTTGTGTCTAGAAATGTTTTGTGCTATGTGTTTTCCAGGGTTCTCTCAGCAACATGGCAAACTCATTTATTGTCACTTCCATTCCCATATTTGTTCAGAAAATAAAATCAGAATTCTGAAGATAATTCAGCAAATGCACCTTACAGTTGAAATTTCCTGTGCTTCTCTTGCTGTCTCTCTCTACCTGCCACTTTCTTCTTGCCCTCTGGTTACAAAATTCCCTGTCATGTAATGCTGTCAGCAGCTCATCATAAAAATAGTGATTTGTCTACTCCTTTGTACTTTGGGGCAGACATCTTAATGAGGATAAACTACCACAAATTGGCACTTTTTGCAGGCTATTCATTTGGAGAATCTTAAATATTTATTATATATCTATTCAGTGATGACAACATGAATGTCAGAAAGGGTCTTTTAAAAAAATAATATATTTCCATGTGAGGTTAATATACTTTTGTAGAAATGGAAACAATTTACATTTCACCATTTATTCACATACATGGATAATTGGCTCCATTATACTCACTTATTGTAATAATATTTAAATACCTATTGTGTTTGGAACCCTGAAATCTGAGTACTCTGGTTTGTTCTGTAATTTGTCTTTGTGGTTATGTATCTACTTGGTAGACTTGTTATGATCTAAGAAGTAGAATTGAATAGAGATGAAAACACAGGCCCTGAGTTTCAGCCTTATTGTTACTTCTTACCTAGTTAAAAAAAAAAAATGTACTTTATTTCTCTGTGCCTTAGACAACTTGTCTGTGTAATAGGGACAATAGTCATATTATCTTTTAAAGATATTGTTAACTAAATTAGGTCACATGTATAAAATATGTTGACATCAGTTTTTGGATATTGTGAGCACTCAGTAAATAACTTTGATTCGTTATTTACTATTGCCTATTATTACGATAATTCTAATTAATATTACTGTATTTTCTCCTGTCTTGCTTTGGGTTTTAATTATCCATCACAAGCATGGTTACAAGGAAGTTCATATTTATTCTTTCTATCTAGTCAGAGAACTAATGGTATTTACTTTTTCATTTTCTTATTCAGCCTGCTGTTTTTGCAATTCCTTCAATTCTAGCACATTCTCCTAGACACAAAGCTTAAAACACACTGGCTACCGGATGCAACTAAGTGATGTACTACAGATCCCTCCAAAATCTCAGCAGTTTGTAGAGTTAGTTTTGTTAAACAAAGCAGCAAAAACTTCATACATTATGGGAGGCTATGTTCACTTGCATTAAAGGAACAAAGCAAAATCCCTATGAAATTATGTGTGTATATATATATATATATATGTATATATGTATATATATATATATATNTATATATACATATATACATATATATATATCTTCCCGGGGGAAAATACTTCATTAGAAAACTTAAGAAAATTAAGAAGGTCAATGATTTAAGAGGGATAGGGCTAATACAAGAAAATGGTAGAATCAGAAAATTGTTTTCTGTCTTTTCTTCAGTGTTCCTGTGCACATTTTTCCCTTTGCTTTCTGAAGTTCACTATAACAGAAACAAGTAGCCATTATGAGTCATTGATTCTTGTGGCTTGAAAAGCTGATGACATTTTAGTCTGAATGTGGTATATTCAAATATGTACCTTTGTTATATTTGCACATGTTAATCCTTAGTGTATGTGTATATTAGTCAGGATTCTACAGAGAAATAGAACCAGTAGGATGCATACATCTAGATCCAGGTAGGGGGAGATTGGCTTGTTGTAAGAAATTGGCTCCTGTGATTATGGAGGCTGATAGGTCCCAAGCCAGCAAGCTGCAGACCCAGGAGAGATGGTATAGTTCCAGTCCAAAGGGCTAGAGGCGCAAGACACAAAAAGAGTCAATGTTTCAGTTCAAGTTGACAGGCAATTAAAGAAAAAAAAATGACATTTCAGTTCAAGATAGTTAGGCAGGAGGAATTCCCTTTTACTCATAGGAGGGTCAGTCTTTTTTCTATCCAAGCCTTCAGCTGATTAAATAGAGTCTGGTCATATTAGGAAGGGTAATCTGCTTTATTCAATTTACACATTCCAATGTTAATCTCATCTAGGAACACCCTCCTAGACACCTGCAGAATAGCGTTTGACCAATGTCTGGACACCCTGTAGCCTGATCAAGACGCTACATAAAATTAACCACCACAGTGCATATATGTGCTAGAAATGACATCGAACATTTATAAATTAGTAGAATTTGAGGAGAACTGAGAGCAACCCTGCAATGGAATTAATGGTAAAACTCCTTTTGGCTTTCTTTTTCTTTTTCTTCACCTTTCTTTCTCTTCCTTTCTTCAACATAATTTGTTAAGACATCACTAAGGAATCATAGCACACAGTACAATACTGTAAATTCTGATGAATGCAATACATATTATGAAAGGTATTATGAAAGGCCGTAATTAAGTGACAGGAATCTCAGAAGAAGAGGAATTTAACTGCCTAGATATACCAGACTGTTTCCCTTGAATAGATGTCAAATAAGTTGCAATTCAAAAGATGGTTTTATGTTTGTAAATCAGCCTGGATGCGTATAAAAGGTCATTAAAGACATAAGAAACAGGTAGAAGACATTATGTAATCTATTTAGGGAAAACCAAATTGTTCTGTACGACTGTGGTAAAGAGCTTTTTATTTTATGCAAAGGCATTTGACCTTTATCCTATATGCAAGTGGAGTGTTGAAGAAATCTAAAGTAGAGAAGTATCATAATTATGCATTTTAGAAACAACCCTCTGGCTGTGGTTTGGGGGAGAGGAGAATAAATTGGAAAGCGTGTTAAAATGAAAGGCATGTGAAATATGAAATTTTTTCTAAAGGACATGATGTTAGTTGAGGTAAGAAACTGAAAGCAAAGATGGTAATAATGGCTAAGACAAGATGACTACAATAGATGAGCATGGAAGCATATGGACTCAAATATAAATGTTCAAGAAAATGAATGAAACTCTGCCACCATATTTCTGACTTGAGCCACTGAATTGATCATGGAGTCTCTACCAAAGTGAAAAATACAAGAGAGGAGGAGATTTTTGCAAGTTACATAACTAGCGCAATGATACTTGAATTAAATAACTTGTAAGTCAGCAGGATGAAGATATCCTGTAGGAGATTACCACAACATTTGTAATTGTGACTATGGATCAGGTTGTTGAAGGACAGTATGAAATAACAAGGGAGAAAGGCAGAAGGCAGAGACCCAGGGAACACCAACTTTTATGGAATGGTTTGTCAATAGCATCCCACCTATAGTACTAAGAATGATGGTTAAAAACAGTGAAACGTGTTAAAAACAACATTTAAAAAAGTGATACAGACTAAAGAAGGAAAGTGTTTCAAGGTGAAGGTGGTAGACATCTTGGAAATTTCAAGAAAGAAGTGGACTAAAATCATACTTCGAAAGTGTTTAGATGGCTATTTGTCATCCTAGTAAAATGTTTGCATGAATGTTAAAGATGATGCCAACAGGAGCACCTGGGTGGCACAGTGGGTTGAGCGTCCATCTCTTGGTTTTAACTCAGGTCATGATCTCAGGATCCTGGGACTGAGCCCCAGGGCAAGCCCCACATGGGGCTCTGCACTCTGCGGAGTCTGCTTGGGATTCTTCCTCTCCCTCTTCCCCTCCTATTCCCCCCCCCGCCCCCATCTCTAATATAAACAAATAAATCTTAAAAAAAAAAAAAAGATGATGCCAACATGTAGAGAATCAAGAATGGGAGGTGAGTAAGGAAGGATAAGGAATGTAGAATCTTCACTAAGTTGGGAATGAATGAGTTAAAGTTAAGGAGTTATATAAAATTAAGGGAATGTTCATTAAAGATGGAAGGAAGATCAATGAAATCCATTTTCAGTCTATCTTTTTCCTTTCCTCTCTTATCAGTGGGCTTCATGAATCCCTCCTCTGGTTAGTTCTGTCCCTAGACTCTCCAGTTAATTTTTCACATTTCCTGGCACATTTAAATTATTTTACTCAGTATTTTTTAATATATTTGTACCAATGCCCTCTCTTGTAACAATGAACAAATCTTGATACAAAGTATGTCGTGACCATGGATTCACTTTGTTAGTAGTATTGATATTTGAGTTAATTTAAACCTTTTTTTAAATAGAAAAAAAAATAAACAAAGTTTAAGATTTTTGTCTATTTGTGACTGGTTTATCATTGGTAATTGTGCCAGCCTATCATTCCAAACTGATGTGGCAGTTGTATCTTGAGTCTCTAGAGAGTCAGAAAAGGAAAATTAAACCAGTGCTAGTTTTTCTTTTTATTACTTGAGACATATTGAAAATGGGTCTGTTTTCCTTGCTTCTAAACAGCTATGGCCACCTTCAGTTTGTTAACTACATTTTGGAATGGTTTCACTGATTTTATCTTACTCACTTATTCCTCTATGCTTCCTTCCTTGACTGTCAGTGTGTTTAAACTCATTTTCTAAAAGAATGTTTAGTTTGTAAAGCATGGCTTGCAAAAAAACCAAAAAGCAAGAAACAAAAGACCCCAAGTGAACAAGCTAGAGTTCTAAAATGAAGAGAGGGAAGCATTTTCACTCCAGTAGCCACTTTTGCCTTTACATAGCCTTTTTTCCCCTCCTTGTAACAGGCACAGTTAAATGAAGTTTCTGGCTTTTTCTTTCATGATATCTTTCCCCATTACAAAAGTAATTTGTACATAGGTATTAAAATATAGTGGCTACTTTGGCATATGTGTGTCGGTTAAATCCTGCCATCTTAAATTAGGCCACAGTTGGAGAGACATAAGCTTCCAGCTTTATACCCTCCACCATTCTAGAATCCAGGAGTGGGAATATTTGAAATTCAGGGAATAAAAATTGCCTTTTCCTGAGGGATCTTGGCGTGGAGTGTGAACTTAGTAAGTTTGGTGGTGATTTGTTGTTGCCATACTCATTTTTCTGATATACTTGCCTGGATTACATCATTTTACATTCTGATTGCTTTACTTTAGAACTTCGGTTGCTATGATACTGTTGCATAAAGCAATGCATCTTTTAACCTATATTTAGTGCCCAGAATTTTCATTAAAAAAATCCAGCTACTTATGTGCACAGTAGTTCAATGTATACTGTATGAAAGAATAAGGAGTAGTTTAGAAGAAAGGATACATGCTATTATTCTGTAAGGAACAAAAAGTATTCCTGACAAATTCCTTCCACCAGGGGACTTGGGAGACTCATCAACTTACATCTGTTGCTAAATACAGCAGACAGGCTTTCTCCACCGGCTTACACAGGAAACAATGGAGAAAGGATGTTCTTATATCTGTGGGTCTGTATGTGGTTTTGTTTGTTTGTTTGTTTTTTCCTGTAGTTAAGATATCTGACTCAAAGACCAAATCACAGGAGGAGATATTGTCAAGGCATTAGAGTTTATTTCATCAAAAGAAAACAGAAGTAGATATCACTTAAACGTACTTAAAATGAAAACCACTGGTAAACCATTACAAAAATAAATAATAGACTCCCACAGTGTGTTTAAAATTTTAGTAGTAAAATTATTCCTTGTGGATATACATATGAAACAAATTTTAACTAAAAACATGTTTGATTCTGTCGTCTTATTAAGAGGAATAGCTATAGAAAAAGTCTGAAAAGTACTCACTGGCCACATAGTCTTTCATTTTCTTAGAAAAGGTACCATTTTACTGTCATACAGTCAATTAAAAATTTAATTATAGAGTAGTTAAAACAATAAGCAATGCAAAAAATTATTCTTGATAAAGAATTAGAAGAGAACTGCCAAAATTGTGTGTGAACTACGTTATTATTGGATTTTGGCTTACTAATAAAGACACTTAAATGAAAGAGAAAAAAATCTTTAAGCTTCATTTTAGCTGACACACTGATGTTTATAATAAATATGGAGCAAAGCTAGGGTAAGTAAAATAGAAAACATATGCTGCTAACAGAATTCTTAATATTTATTTTAGTATAAAATAATTTAAAAAGCACTCATATTTACTTTATTTTGAAATACCAGTTACAAGTTGGTGAAAATAATATATTGTAATATACTATAGTGCTTTTACTTAGAAAAATCCTATGTAATTTTTAATGGGAAGGACACAATGTTTATATTGAAATATATGTTTCAGCATTGAGAATTACTTTATCTAAATAAAAGTAACTATATGAAAATATGAGCTATACTTAAAAAGAAAAATCATTCACTTAATTGTGAAATAGCTAACAGGATATTTTGAACATAATATATTATATTTGAAAGAATAATTTACCCAAATGATTTATGTAGGTGCTGCAGAATTTATGATTATGTTATTATTTATCAGAGAAATATGATGGGTTTTCTTTATCTGAATCCAATGACATGGAAGTTTTTCCCATCTTTCTTACAAATATGATTAATGAGTAATTTACAACCCTGAGCAACAGCATGCATATATTGTTTGCTTTTGTAAAAAGTAAATATAAAACCATCTAAATATACTTTCCAGAGTTTTTTTTCTCCTTTTTGTATATCTAGCCTTCTAGAAAAATAGGAAGAAAAATTAAAGCTTGTGGACTAAAATTATAAATCCATATCATAAAGTAAATAGAATTGCTTTGTTTTTCTAAATTAAAAATATATTATCCATGTTTACAATTTCTTTTGAAAGTGAATCTGTCCTGTCTCAAAAAAGAGTCATTAGTCAATTAGACTACTTTCCTTGTCAAATTAATATTAATGTGGTTTTCATTCTTAATTCTCATTTATGCTCTAACCTCATGCCCCATAGGAAGTATCTAAGCACTTTAATATCTAGTCATACTCTGTAATTATAGAATGCAAAATTGGAAATCCACATGATCCTCCTTCTAGCAGTTAAAAAATAAAATTTTTATAGGCTTCATTCTGTTACATGCAAAGGAACTAAATTGTTTTCCCAACTTGAGCAAACATTTAAATAACCTAAATGACATCCATTTTGAAGACTATTCATCTATGTAGCATTTCAGTACACTGTATTGAATTTTTTATCTCAGTTTTTGGTTTGTATTCAGGTACTAATAGTCCTGATTAAATATTCCCACAAATTTGTCTGCCCTAGGATCTTACTTTGCTACTAAAACTGATTACCAGTTTATGCGGTAGGTAAAAATGTTTCTCACTTTTCTTGCAATCTGTAAAGTACAATATAGAGATCTGGGTTCATGGTCTGAATTTTGAGGAAGGAGGGGATGGACTGAATTTTAAAAGATATTTCTAGAATGATAAGCTTAATTTTGGGGTAGATGTGTTGGCTGCAAGGCTTTAAGATAACCCAAGATACTGTATGCATGGTGATGTCTTAACGGACTTGTTACTGACCTAATGTGGAGATGAATCATAATTACAAAATGTCATCTTTTCTTTAAGAAAGAGAGCTTGGGAGATTAAGGGGAAGAAACATAGTATTCCAATTCTTCTCCATTGTGTTTTGTTACTTTATTACTAGACTTGAACAATTTTCCCAGTCTGTAATTTTAATGTCTAATGAATATGTTATAAATAACTATTCCTTCACTCTCCAGGTGTTTAATTATCAAACAGCATAGGAATCTTTTGTACTACTATTTTCCTTTTATATTTTATAATGATATTAGCCTGCCAGGACAATTATTTTCATTATTGTCCCCAAAATATATGTAACTCATTTTAACATAAAATTAGTTCTATCTCACAATCACCTGCCTCCCCAGCACAATGTCTTTAGCAATTTAGCACTTGTGAAATCTACCAGCATTCAAATTGTGATTCATGTTACTTGCATTCTAAGTTAGGGTTTTGTCTGTCTGCCTATCAAAATATGCCCTTATTATTGAGCTCAGGTGGATATACTTGCCCTAAGGCACTTCAGTGCACCTAATTTTATTAAAACAGAGTCTGTGTAGCAGTCCAGATCTACGAAATAGCCCCCATATATCATTTCAACAGAATGTTGACATGTTCTCACTGCTCTCCATGGTCATTGTTTCTCTGCAATGGTTTATATGGACTTCTCAAAGTAGAAAGAAAAAGCCCACAGAATTTAATTTAACAATTTAACATAAGAAAAACTTTTCATGACAAATAAATATATTTTTTAACATAAATGAATTTTTAAAAAATGCAATGATGTATTGATTCATTTGATTGTAAACTTAAAAAAAAAAACAAACTTCTATTTGCCAGGAACTGGGATAGTCACTGTAACTTGCAACCGATTCACTTGAACTCGAAATCTCTAACCCTCAAATCTAAATTTGTAGAACTGAGATGATATGGAAAATAAAAGGGAGATAAAAACAATGAAAATACATGGCTGCATACTATAGATTATATAAAGAGTAGTTATTAATGTAGGCTTTTAGAAGTAACTCATAAGAGTGAAGATTTTAATAGCCGGATTGCTTGGATTTACCTATATTATAAGAACTTAAACAAAATACTTTATAAAATGAAAATATAATATTATCTGTCCCATGGGATTGTTAGAGGTTTCAAAGAGTTATTATATATAGAATAGGCAACATACTATATGACTCATACGCAGTAAGTAATCACTAAATGCAGCTAGGAAAGGTGTCTCTAAGATTTTGCTGTTTTAGAAGTACAAAAAGTGTGTGTAAAAATTTAGGAGCACAAATAGTCTTGACCTTTATTAAGTTATTCCTTGTGATTCTATTAAATTTTAGCACCATGAAATACAAAATACAAAGAGGAATAAAGAACAAGTTTCCATAAATGCAAAAAAAAATAGAGAAATATTTTGATGCAGTTGTGAAAATTTGCAGTCATACTAAGGAATTTCTACTTTTGAGTCTTACCCTTTGTTCTTCTCTTATATATCCTCATTGTATGATTTAATATTTTTAGGTCATAAATATCTTTTTTTGTTTCCAATCAGAGTCACTAGCAGCATAAAGACTACACATCAATTTTAAGGATGTTACTTGGTATTTGAGAAATATTTGTATATATAGGGTATCTGGAAAGTTTTTATACCTTAAAGACATGATATTTATATGCAAATTTAACTAATATGTATTTCTATGTTAATAAATTCCAGTTAATTATTTTTAGGAAACTGATGCAATGTCTAGGGTTTCTAGGCTCCAGGATTCCTTTACTTCGCTGTTTCCTGTAACTCTTCCACTGTTACGATTAAGTAACTGAGAACTAAGGAAAAAGAAGCATGTTTTTCCTTTTAAAATGTACCTTTTAAAAAATTCTAATATTTTGCCAAATCCTATTTACTTTCTTATTCCAGCCTCATGTAATTGATATCATGGAAGCCTTGTAATCCCTCCCTCAAGAGCGTACCTGACATGCCTCCATTACAACTTTTATCATACTCCAGTCTTGCTTCCCCTTCCAAAACAAAGGGCTTACTAAGAGGAATTCGCAATCAGTCAAAACTTCATCACTCCAGCCAGTATCAGTTGATGAAGTAGTGTTAAAAAGAAGAAACGTCCTTTGATTACCATATTCTTTGTGCTAGATTGACTTCTTTATATTGGGGCTTTCATATTTGCTCCTAACCTTGTGCTAGTGATGATATTCAGGAAGGGGAACCAGTAATGTTACACTCTTACATTTCTGATGCAAACAGAAATTCTCTTCCCATAGGAGGTTGAACTAGAGAGAAAATGACAAATGTGTGGTATAATTCCTTAGCAAATATTGTGATGCCATTGTATTTATCATAAACAATCAATTAGTAGGAGTGGTTTTGGATAAGCTGATTGGCTAGTTCCCTATTTTGGTTTAGTCAGATTTACCACATAGATAACACTGACTTGCAAAGGAAGAAAAATCAGAGGTACCTGAGTGGCACAGTTGAATGAGAACCCGACTCTTAGTTTCAGCTCAGTTCCTGATCTCAGGGTCCTGAGATCCAACACTGTGCCCCCTTCTATACTCAGCATGGAGTTTGCTTAGGATTCTCTCTCCCTCTGCCACTGCCCTTCCTTCCTCTCCACCCTCTCTCAAATAAATAAATAAATAAACAAATAAATAAATCTTTAAAAAAGAGATAAAAATCACTGCACAGAAAGATGTTGAACATTTATATAATATATATGTATATGTATATTATAAATAAAGGTAAAAGTAAAATCACTATGCACGGGAAGGTATTTACATATACATATATAAATATTTGCATACATACATACACATCCATATGTGTATATATATGATTTTAAAAAGCAATTTTCATATATTTTAAATATAAAAAGATTTGCGCTATTAAAAAATCCATTTTTGTTTCAGAGTTCCAATATTGATATTTTTTTATTTTCTTACAGCATCTATCATAAATAAATAATAATTAGTGAACTTTCATGAAATTTTGCTGAGTTGAATAGATTATGGACATTAAATTTCTATTTAACATGTTCCATTGTTTTAGAATTACCCCAAATTAAAATGTCCCATTATAACTGGTCTACTCCAGTCCAGTATATGTGTATGTAATCCAACTATGTAAGGAGTGAAAGCGCTTTTAAAATCTGTACACATGTGTCATCTCCTTGATCTTTCTTTTCAAACTTCCATAGTGGCCCCATTCAACCCAGTATGTTGTCTTTGAAAGTAAACCTGAGGGGCACCTGGGTGGCTCAGTTAATTAAGTGTCTGCCTTTGGCTCTGGTCATGGTCCCAGGGTCCTGGGATCAAGTCCCACATTGGGCTCCCTGCTCAATGGGGAGCCTGCTTCTCCCTCTCCCCCCTGCTCATGCTCCCTCTCTCCCTATCTCTCTCTCAAATAAATAAATAAAATCTTTAAAAGAAAAAGTAAAGGATCAGCTTGTGTAAAACTGTGAAATCTACCACTAACAGCGTTGACTTGTAGCTAGTTAGTCTTTTCATAAAGTCAAATTATGGGTTCATTGTTAAGAATATAAAATAAGGGGTTCAATAATCAGACTATTTCTGCTTCAGAAAAAAATTAAAATCTACTTGGGTATGATTAAATTGATTGAATGATTAAAATTATTTTGAATTACTTTAATACCCACAAAATAGATATGCAACAAGGCAGCCTGAGAAAATGTTAGGTTACAGTGCAAAAGAGAACTAAGATACCATCTTTCACAAACCACAGAATCTGCTTATTGGTTGCTAGGATTTGACTCGTGTGTGTGTGTGTGTGTGTGTGTGTGTGTGTGTGTGATTCTATTGATTATATGTCCTTTAATTTTGATCCTGAAGTACCATGTATTGCCACTCTTTTTCTATGTGACTCAAAGTATTATGGCATAAAAAGTGATCCTGGGAATACTATAGCTCTTTAGCATCTTTGTATTATGTACTTAAATTGTATTTTAATACATAATACATGATTGGATACAGTAGATTTTCATGAAGGTAATGATTCACTACTTTCTGAATTGATTCTGTTGAGCTCGTGATAATGTATCTCTTATTTTAGTCTACAGGGAAGGAAAAATTTTCCTCTGTCTAGCTTTGATTATTTCTCAAGAAACAATTCTAATATATTTTTTTTAATATGAAAGGTTCCTTAAGTAGCCATAATGCAAATGACTAACATGATGTAAAAAGTACAAAGTCCAATAACAATCAGGATGCACTGCTAAAACCTGAGCCCTAGTCTCTTGTCTACATGTATGTATTATCACAGGGAGTCATCTCTTTGGTTAATGTCAACAATGGAGCATTTGCTGAGCTACAAATGAGGTCTGCCTATAACTTCCTTTACACAGATTACCAAATTGTTGAAATAAAACATTTTACCAACACTTTGCCTGTATCTGGAAATTCTTTAATTTTAAGAAAAACAGATTTATATAGCTTTGCTTATTAAAATGTTCTCATTTTCACATTTTTTGAGTAAATGATTCATTGCTGTCTTTTTATTGTTTTGCTTAAAATAACTGAAAACAAATCAGATTTGCTGCTGGGTGATTAACCTATAAATGGCTAACCTTGGTGATAAAATAATCCTGTAATCTCATTACAGTATAATGCAATACAATATAATATAATATAACAATAATATAATATGATATGATAATTACATTCTGTTCCACAAGATTTATATAGTGTCTGCCTGGTTCCAGACATTGTTATGGGTGGCAAGAATAGAAATTAAGAACAAAAGTTTTGAGACCATATGGACTATGTGGTCTGTCTTACTGTCTTTATGGATTTGGATAATTATCCTAACTTCTCAAAACCTTAGTCTTTTTCATATATAAAATGGAACTAATAATACCAACATGATAGTGTGTGTGTGTGTGTGTGTGTGTGTGTGAGTAAAAGGCAAGGAAAGCTCTTATCCTTAGCCTGCAAGCCCTCCATGGAGATTGGCTGGTAATAATCACAGCAGTATGGAAAAACTTGTTAAAGGTAGATTCCACATTCAGTTATTTTCACAAAAGAAGCAGGCAAGTAAGCAAACAGTAAGAGTAAGAGTAAAAATGCAAAATATTGGCATAGCATAGGAAGGAAAGAGATTGAGGAATTCTTAGGAGATGCTGCTTAATTAGATTTTGAGGGAGGAAAAGGAGTTTCACGGAGAGATTAAAAAAAAGCAAAACAAATTATTTCATACTGATGAAATGTGGTTAAAAGACAAGGAGGGGCAATGCAGCGTTGAATGGGGTGGTAGGAGCCATCAAGTTCAGAATGATGGGAAGGTACAGTGTGAGGGAGTCAGATGTATTCCATGAAGGCGGATGTAGAGACAGCTCTTTTTTTTTCCTTCACAGACAGATGATCTTCCCTTATAGCTCTGAGAAAATTTCCCATAGTCTTTAAAAGCTCATTATTTATCCAAGCATCATTTATTGATGCCAGATAATAAGTATTGGGTATAACATATATAATATATATTATATATTATATATAAATCGGAATCTGGGGATGTACTGTATGGTGATTAACACAATATAATAAAATTAAATTAAAAAAAAATAAAAAAAAATGAAAAAAAAAATAAAGCACACTGTAGTAGTGCTTTCGTAGAGCTATATGCAAGATGCTCTGGGGGAGAATTCCACATCTGCCTGCCATAAAGTCCTTGTTACCAGATTAATTCTCTGACCATGGCAAACTATAGAATCTGGATATAGTATTTTTTATTAAGACTGAAATCATTAGAAAAAAAAAAGCCAAGAATTTAGCAGTCAATATTTCAAAGAGAAGGAAAATGTGTTACAGTGAGCTAAATTTTTCTATAGGCTTTCCCTGTCAGGTAATTTTGTTTATTCACCACAAAAGACAGAGAGGCAGTAACAACCCCACGTGTGGCATGTCACTGAATTGAAGGGAAAAATATTTGATTTAGGGCCACCAAAGCAATCAAGGCATGCAAAGTCAATAATTTGAATGTGATGCTGAATATTTGGGGTGAGACTCCAAGAAACTAGACCAGGATCAGCCGTTAGGAGGCTCAGCAGCTAAGCAAAGATTTCAGCAGTCTCCCAGCATTGGGAGAAAAATGGGAACATGTGGTGTGTAAAGGAAGAGGGTCTCTGGTAAAGCCCCCAAACTTGCAGCTAAGACTTTTTTTTTATTCCTAAACTTAAATATTGATATTTAATTTTAGCCCTTTTCAATTGCTGCCAGTATGCCAATGATATCCAAAGCACTAGCTGCAGAATCAAACAATTGATGAGTCCAGATGTATATTTGCAACTGACCCTTGCTATCGCCATCTGGATATGTATAAACTTACCAAGTGTACCAAGTTCAACTCTTTTTTCTCACCTTCACAAGTGCCTTCTCCTAGATTCCTTATTTTAAGTAATGCAACTATCCCAGGAACCCAAAAGATACACCTATGGTTCCTGATTCCTTTTCTTCACTCTCTAGAAGATATTTTATCCTAGACCCTGTAAATTAATGCCTAAAATGCTTCTAAAAAGCCATTGTCATTCTAATTCTACTTGTCTTCATCCAGCTGATATCATCTCTTGCTCATATAATTTCAGTGGCCTCTAATGGCATCCTTTCTTCCAGCCCTTCTTCCTCTCCAGTATCCACAGTAATTATGATCATTTATCATAATGTGTCATTTCTATTGTGGCTAATCATAGCCCAGATGATTTCATTACCATTCACAATCAGGCTTCATTTTTTACAACTTCTCCCCACAGGACCTGTGGCCCCAAATGCCACATGCATCTAGACGTCTTTACTCATGCTTCTCCCTTTTCCTAGAACACACTTCTCATCCTTTTTCCACCTGACAAATTGCTGATCACCTTTCAAGGCCCAGTGCATATATCCTCTCTTCTGTGAAGTCTAAACAATCTCATTCTTTCCACGGAGAGATTAATTTAGTCTTTCCCTATGATTCTATAGCTACTTCATTCACAGCACTAGGTTCGCACTTATATTGTATTACATAGTAATTGCTTATAAACCTGTCTCCTTTTCACATGGTGTCCTGCATTAGACTAAGCTCTTAATAATTGGTTTGTTTCCTCACAACTTAGCATAGGACTCCTGGAATATAAATAGTGGTTGATTGAATGATACTTTATGGCCCCAAAAACTTTTTTGTCTGAGTACAACCCAAATACAGAAAAACTGGGCTTTAAAATAGAACATTTGTATCTTTATTTCTTATCACATAATGAAAAATTTTGGGGAAAAGAAAAAAAGGAATACCAGAAAAATATAGTTCTTGCAGGAAACCTCTGAGAGCAGTCTGACTGAAATGAAATCATGATGATGCCGTTTTAATTTGGAGTTGTTTGTCTTCAGGTCTTGTGAGATCTATCATGCTTCTAGGCTTATATAGATTATTGTTATCACTTTTCTGAATTCAAGCAAAAGACATAAGTCAGAAGTATATAATTTGCACCGATCTGTATAATTTCAGAAAGGAAACAAAAATTATATATATATTTCATCAATAGTTTCTATTTCTAGTTTATTACATTTACTCTGACCTATATAAGAATAAGAAAAAATATATGGGTTGCTGCCAACAGTGCTGTAATTAAATATGTAGCATGGAAAACGTCTGAAAAATAATATGCCATTTTTATTTCCGAATGACACAAATGATTGTGGCAAACATGTTAGCTTACAGAGTATGCACCTTTTCCCAGGTTCTTTCTATCTCCTGCAAAAATAAAATAGAACTAAATAAAAAATAAAGTAAATAAAGCTTAATTTAAAATTTTAGGAAAAATCTGAAAGAAAACAATCATACCTATTATGGGAAAATATAACGTGCTTTTAAAAAATCATTTATGTAGGGAATAATGACTGTATACTTTTTACTCATTTTTCAAGAACATCCTACATAAGAACTAAATTTATGAAAAGAGCAATTTACATATAACATTCCTTTGTCTAAAATCCTAAACTAGCCATTCGTCCTTGGTTGGATATTTTGATGTGATAATGTAATATTTTCTAAAATATTGTTAATAATGCCCGTCTCTAGAATTCATGAATCATCATTCCTGGATCTGAAGCATCTTGCCCAGAAGATAAAACTCAAAAAAGAGCAATCTGGCAGCAAAGAATAAAGACGTCATTGTATCTTTGTAATTTTCCTTTAATAATTTGATATTAATTTATGGCACAAATGAGGGTTTAGTTTTCCCACTGGTATTAACTTTGTATTTAATTAAGTCAAACTAAAGGGTAATCAGTTAATTCATAACTATATTTTCCATGTCCAATTTTAAATCTGTTTCTTTAACTTTCCTAGCCGTTTTGTAAGATCTTGGCATAGTCAAAGATTTTCCAACCAGATATATTATTGAGAGTTAGACAAAATACATAGAGGAGGAGGCATAACTTAAATTGCTTTCACAAATCCCCCAATCATTTTCCTGAAAATCTATAGACATATCAGCATGGTATATTGACCCATAGGGTGGAATTTTTATTTATGTTGTTTAAAACAGTTCTAAAACAGTAACTTTCCTTGAAAATCACTCTGAACAGTCAGAGAGACTCATCATAAGAAATGGTTGCATGATTGATAAATCAATGCTCTTCAGACAAACTACGATATTACCATTCATTCTAATAATCAGAAGTCCTGCTGAATGGGGCACATAAAAATATTGCAACAGAGGTGGAAGAATAACTTACAAGCTAAAACTCTCAACAAACTACTTTGAAAAGAAAACAGGATGTTTCTTAATTATCATAGTACTTCATTAGATAATGTAAACCAATAGATAGGAAGACAATGACTTTAGGAGACCACAAAAGCAATAGGTTGAAATTCAATATTTTTTTGTGCTGGATAATAAAAGATTTGAACTTTTTTTGTAGAAAATGACATTGTTCATAAAATGAAGAGAAAACACTGAGACATGTGAAACTTACTGAAAATTTTCCATTAAGCCCTAATTTTAAATTCCTATTATAAAAATCTGTAAGACATTTCAGTAACTGGAGTGTCTCTTTTGTGAAGTATTCTGAGAAAATTCAAAGACAAATGTCTTAAGGAAGTGCTAAGATAAAATGTGTTAGAATACACCTAAAAGCCATAATTTTTAAAAATCTAAATCTTTTAAAAAGAATTGTTATCCAGAATTTTACGGAAGACAAAAAAAGTCAAGGGAGAATATGCTCTTTTGGTTTTTCCCTAAGATATACTTTCTTGTATTTTTCTTTAGCCCTCTTTAATATAATAAGGAGAGTTTTTGCCTCTGATTTACTCAAATTATGTCTGCAGTATTTAATTTGTTTGCATCAATAATTTAGCACACCAATTTAAAAGAAAAACATGAGTTAATATTTTCCCACTTTGTGAACAAAGACAATGAAAACCAGAGAAGTTAAACTATTTGCTTAAGGCATGGAAGAAAATTTAAAATTAAGTAAGACTCCAAATACTTGAATAGTTCATATCCAATGCTAGATAGCCATATTTTGATACTACTGTACTATGGATGAAATGAAATTCATTGGCTATTATTTGAGTCCTATTTTTCTTTTTAAATGTGCTTTTTGACAATCAAATAAGAAATTTCTGTGTTTTTTTTTTTTCTGAAAAATAAACTTTCTATACCTGTGATTTGTTGTTTGGAATTTAGGAAAAAACAAGTACTCTCTTTTGTGCATTTGAATATAAAGTTGGAAAAGAATTAAATATAATGTTAGTGTTTGCCTGCCATAATTCCTTCTTTGGGGAGGCTCTATACTTTTTATTATAGATATATGAATTTACACAAATATTTATTAAATTTTTGCAGTGATTCACAATATTTTTTGCCTACCTTTAAAACACTAGATTATTTTGATATGTGATACAATTAAGGGATTAAAAGTGTCAAAACACCAAGCTAGTTGGAAATCATTATTAATTGTTAATGCTGTATAGCAATGATTATAATTATCTATGAAAGTATTCCTAGGCTAATAATATGAACAGGACATTCATAGAAGAGGAGAGTCTAATCACTAATACATTTATGAAACAGTTTTTAACCTTGTAAGAAATCAGAGAATTGGTTTTTGTTTGTTTGTTTTTAGAAATCAGAGAATTGTTAATTAAAACATGAATAGGATAGTGATTTCTTCCATGAGATCAGCAAACAATAAAATATGATAATATCAAGTGTTGACAGATAAGTCAGTATAAGGAAACAGGTGCTCTTTCATCTGATGGAGCTTTTAGAACAATTGACAATATCCATTAAATTTTTACATGTACATTCTCTATGACTCAACAATTCTTTGAATTCTTAGAATTTAGGCTAAGGGAAATACTTCTATATAAACATAAGAAGAAATCCTCTCATATCAACACAAGAAACACCACAGCTTTGTTTGCAAAAGAAAGAAAAAAAAAAGGCAAGTAGATATCACTTAATATAACTAAGCTAAAAACAGTAAGTTGGAATCACGTGCACTACTTTGCTAAGACAATAGTAAATTTAAAAAGAATATATTTCTGTAACTTTTCTTCTTTCCTCCTAAATAATGTATGTATTTCCCTTGACTCTGTGTGTGTGTGTGTGTGTGTGTAAATACATAGAAAACAATTCTGAGAGACATACAGTAATTACTTACCAATAAGAAGACTGAGATTGGTGGTATTCAAACAATATTTGTAGTGACTATATTTTTATGTACAATGGTTTAACTTTTTTCCGTGAAAATGTGTTTATGTATTATTTATGTAATTGAAATTTTCATTTAAAAATCAGGTTAACATAAATACAATAATAGATTAAAGAAAACAAAAATATAACCTTGGGGCTAATGTTCTTCATTTAGTTACCATTTAACTTTGTGTCAACATTGGAATATAACTTTTCAGCTCTAGATCATCTTTGCCAAAATCATAATTCTTATTTCTATCTTGAAATAGGGTATGTCTCCCTCTGAACTATGTCTTCGAGCACATGCATCACAATGTTATTTCTGAGAAATAGTGCTTTAATAATGGGTATTATAAAATACTCTAAGTCATTTTGGTTATGCATAATGCTCAGATTCTTTTTTGTTGGATAACGATAGCCCCTGGAGAATTTTGAGGTGGGTGAAAATTAGCTTTCCCCCTGTGGTCTTCCTTCAAGCTTGAAAGGAAAGAAAATTTTAGGCCAATTCTAGCTATATATACAGAAATTTATTAAGCAACCATTAAGAAGTAGACATGAAATAGTTCATGCCATTTATTTTTTAAGTCCAAAAGGTCTCTGATCTTTCAATGCTTCAGACACACCTTGAATGAAATGTTCATATGAGGCAGACATGCTAATATTACAGAGATAGGATTCTATTTTCCTTTAGTTGATAAAGAAATTAGAAATTTTGAATCCAATGGCTGGGCATAGATCATTTAATGATCAAGTTTTATGATACTTTTATCCTCTCATTATGCAAAGTTGAGGAGTGATTCATAATTATTTTAGTCAATTTACATATTTTGAATACTATTAATTTTACTGAGAACCCATTGCTAATATTCATGATGATGATGAACAAGCCATTAATTTCACCAATAGAAACATAACTCTAGCATTCATTATGCTATTTGGAAAGGCCTTGATATTGATTGACATATGGATAGTAGAAGTGCCTTTTTTTTTTTT